>NW_024609832.1:1647500-1840000 GCF_018296145.1 Oncorhynchus tshawytscha
TCTCTCTCTCGTTAGGGCTAGGCATGTCTAATTGATTCCAGATGTGGGATGGATGGCAGGGGATGAAGCCGATTAATGAGAGGTCGACTCTACAGCTTGATGTCTGTTGGTATCACGGCTACAGAAGAAGAACAGGAAACTGTTATGGTCAGCTGGCGCCTTCATCTAAGGAGATAGTCACATGGATGAGACAGTAGGAATCTGGAACCTGGGCCCAAACTCACACTCACATATGCTCAAACAAACATAACATACGCAAGTGCACACAGTGGACTGGAAAGATGAATGTGTTCTTTCCTAACATGAGACTGTTGGTAGTAACAGTTTCAATTTTGATATTGTGAACTGGATTTGAGCATTTTCTTTTGGCCTAACAGAAAGGAGTGGGAATGTCACCTCAACAGTAGAGGGAATAGCAACTTATAAAGCATGAATGGTTTTCATCTAACAGAACCTGGTTCTATCCTGGTACCCTTTGCCAACGTTTTCCCAACATTGGAATAATATGTTAACAATACAATACCCTGTCGGCTCCTGATGTAAACGACCAGGGCTTCGTCCAAAATGGCACCCTATCCCCTACATAGTAGTGCACTACTTTTGACCAGGGCCCATAGGGTGCAATTTGGGACTCAGCCCAGGGCTTGGGCTTTAACGGGAAGGCATTTTGATGTCGTGCCAGTCCATTAACTGTGGCTGCCTGGGACAAAGGACTTGTGAAAGACAAATTTCATTGCATTCGTTATTCTTTCATAAAGTGAATGGCGGTGTGTTTGTGTGTTTGTGTGTGTGTGTGTGTGTGTGTGTGTGTGTGTGTGTGTGTGTGTGCGTGCGTGTTGTACTGATTCCTTCAGAAGTACACTGTTACTTACAGTACAGCAGAGGTTTTCCCCACTAAAGTTCTCGGTCTGGACTGTAAACCTGCATACGTAACACACATCTGGTTGATCATTGTGTGAGTGGCAGCACACAACACAAGGTGTGTGTGTGAGTGTGTGTGTGTGTGTGACCGCATGCTTGGTGTCTGGCCTGGTCCCACCAGTGACTTCATAGACACCAATAAAAAGCCACCTGCCTGGCCATGCCGAAAAGCCCCGCCTCTCATAGTGACATTGAACAATGCAAAT
Organism: Oncorhynchus tshawytscha; assembly: GCF_018296145.1. Lineage (NCBI taxonomy): Eukaryota > Metazoa > Chordata > Actinopteri > Salmoniformes > Salmonidae > Oncorhynchus > Oncorhynchus tshawytscha. Next base: position 1,648,628 of record NW_024609832.1, read on the forward strand.
CAATTCCAATTAAATTATCCGTCACCCCACTTCATCCCCAGGATGCCACGCTCTGTGGTTCATCCCTGGGAGACCGAGGTTGCTGGAAGTTTAGTGCTTCCAGGTCAGAGGTCACTGAGAAGGGTGATATGAGGGAATATGGGCCCTGCTGCCAAGCTCAAAGCTCTGAAGACTCATACATCACAGCTCTCTGTGTGTCACCTCTCTGTCCTGCTGGGTTCACCCGGCCCTACACACTCTTCAGGAACATCTGTGGCTGTGTCAAGTCCTGTCCTGTGGCTGTGCTACCTCATTTCTCATTTCTCATTTCTCATTTCAAGGGTTTTTCTTTATTTTTACTATTTTCTCCATTGTAGAATAATCGTGAAGACATCAATGTAATAACACTTATGGAATCATGGATTAACCAAAAAGGGTTAAACAAATCATAATATATTTGAGATTTTAGATTCTTCAAAGTAGCCACCCTTTGCCTTGATGACAGCTTTGCACAATCTTGGCATTCTCTCAACCAGATTCACCTGGAAGGCTTTTCCAACAGTCTTGAAGGAGTTCCCACATATGCTGAGCACTTGTTGGATGCTTTTGCTTCACTCAGCAGTCCAACTCCTCTCAAACCATCTCAATTAGGTTGAGGTCAGGTGATTGTGGAGGCCAGATCATCTGATGTAGCACTCCATTACTCTCCTTCTTGGTCAAATAGCCTTTATACAGCCTGGAGGTGTGTTGGGTCATTGTCCTGTTAAAAAACAAATGATAGTCCCACTAAGCGCAAACCAGATGGGATGGCGTATCGCTGCAGAATGCTTTGACAGCCATGCTGGTTATGTGTGCCATGAAATCTAAATAAATCACTTACAGTGTCACCAGAAAAGAACCCCCACACCATCACACCACCTCCTCCATGCTTCACGGTGGGAACCATACATGTGGAGATCACCCGTTCAAGTCCTCTGCATCTCACAAAGACACGGCGGTTGGAACCAAATCTAAAATTTGGACTCATCAGACCAAAGGACAGATTTCCACCAGTCTATTGTCCATTGCTCGTGTTTCTTGGTCAAAGCAAGTCTCTTCTTCTTATTGGTGCCCTTTAGTAGTGGTTTCTTTGCAGCAATTGGACCATGAAGGCCTGATTCACTCAGTCTCCTCTGAACAGTTGATGTTGAGATGTGTCTGTTACTTGAACTGTGTGAAGCATTTATTTGGGCTTCAATTTCTGAGGTGCATTTAACTCCAAGGAACTTATCCCTGACGGTAAGTTTCATCATAGCCAGTTTCATCATAGCGCTGATGGTTTTTGCGACTGCACTTTTGGTATTTGGTGTCTTATTGGGAGCCCCATTAGCTGTTGCAAAAGCTCAAGTAGGTGTGTCCAAACTTTTGATTGGTACTGTATAAAATAGTGTGGCTTTATGTACTACTTATGTACTTTTGTAGGTAAAACAAACACAATATTATTACTAAAATAGTAGTATTCATAGTATTACTAAAATCAGGGGATTGATTCAATCCGTAACGTTGAAGATCCGTGGTATAGCATAACTAAAATGTGAAGATCATTTCCATTGGAGCCAACATATACATATACATATACCGTAGATGCAGTCTCCGCAAATGTGGGAACATGGCCTTTAACCTTAAATCACGCTATAGCACTGCACTTTGGCGATATGGACTACTGAAGCGAGCCCCAGGTCTTTAAGTTTGAAGTTAGGTCTTTCTGAACAGACAGGGAAGTAGGACCACCTTGTTTGTTTACTATACCAACTGCTTTCTCAACAATCCCTGTAGAGTGAGATCCTTGGGGTCCTAGATGCTTTGAAGACCCTTTTAGTTGAAACAGGAAGTGGTCAATGACAGCTGGGTGTGTAGGTGCACACACACACACACACACACACACACACACACACACACACACACACACACACACACACACACACACACTCAGGTGTATTCGTACTCTGAGTGTGTGTATGTATGTATTTTCAGTTTTTCTTTCTTTTTGTTTAACTAGGCAAGTCAGCTAAGAACAAATTCTTATTTAAAAAGACGGCCTACTTGTAAAACACCCCGGCCAAACCCTCCCCTAACCCGGACAACGCTGGGCCAATTGTGCTCCGCCCTATGGGACTCCCGAAGATGTTTTTGATACAGACAGGGATCGAAACCGGTTCTGTAGTGACGCCCCTATGCTTTGCCTTAGACCGCTGCGCCTCTCGGGAGGCCACGAGTATATGTGTGTGTGTGTGAGTACTGTCTGTGTGTGTGTGTGTGAGTGCTGTCTGTGTGTGTCTGTGTGAGTACTGTCTGTGTGTGTGTGTGTGTGAGTACTGTCTGTGTGTGTGTGTGTGAGTACTGTCTGTGTGTGTGTGTGTGAGTACTGTCTGTGTGTGTCTGTGTGAGTACTGTCTGTGTGTGTGTGTGTGTGTGAGTACTGTCTGTGTGTGTGTGTGTGTGTGTGTGAGTACTGTCTGTGTGAGTACTGTATGTGTGTGTCTGTGTGAGTACTGTCTGTGTGTGTGTGTGTGTGTGTGTGAGTACTGTCTGTGTGTGTCTGTGTGAGTACTGTCTGTGTGTGTCTGTGTGAGTACTGTTTTGTGTGTGTGTGTGTGAGTACTGTCTGTGTGTGTCTGTGTGAGTACTGTCTGTGTGTGTCTGTGTGAGTACTGTCTGTGTGTGTGTGTGTGTGTGTGTGTGTGTGTGTGTGTGTGTGTGAGTACTGTCTGTGTGTGTCTGTGTGAGTACTGTCTGTGTGTGTCTGTGTGAGTACTGTATGCATTTGTGTGTTTGTCAGTCCCGGTTTTGTGAAATTTGTAGTGACAATATGCAGATGCAAGAAAAGGTTTGTTGACCTGTGGCTTGATTGTACCATATTATGCGGCAAATGTGCAGTGATTGGTTGAAATTAGAAGCCCTCTTTTTGTACTGAGCTGATGGGACCGTTTTATGTGATAATATTGCGATGATTTGACTATTAAATACATGGTAATAGTGATTGGTCAAATTTTCAAGCCCTCACATAATACGCAGGGAATTGTTGATTTTAGAGGGACTGGTTTGTGTATACTGTCTGCATCCGTGACTGTGTGTATGTGTGTATGTGTGTGAGTTTGTGTCTTCCAGATGTGCAGCAGTGAGAGTCCCCAGCTCTGTAGGCGATGGGTGTTGCTGAAGGTGTCGGCAGTCATATGGAAGGAGGGCTTTGGAAACATCCCATTACAAGTTGTACATCAGAGGCCTGACACACACACACACGCAAGATTGCGCACACTACAAGTCATGCATCAGAGGGTTGACAGGCCTCATTCCGGCCTGTTTTCATTTCAGTCAGGAGTACAGCTGCTCCTCCAGAGTCCCAGCCCTGTTAACCCCTCACCTTCTGGACCTGGACCCCACCTCTCTGTAATGGTCAGTAGGTAGTGTCTATTGTCTAAGCAGTTGGTCTATTGTGAAGAAGAAGAAGAAGAAGCTAAATCATAAACTTTGGTCAGAATATACACCAGGATATGCACTGTGGGCCATTCCGCTATCTCTCTGTGTGTGTGTGTGTGTGTGTGTGTGTGTGCTAAGCAGCTCCGTAATTGTTTATTTTCTATGTTCTAACAACGATGGTAGTTCTAGCCGTGAGTGAAAATGTGTGGGAACAATACAGTCCCTATCTGGCCCTAAGGAGGAGGAGGAGGAGGAGGAGGATGGGAAAGGATCCTGCTGTGGACACACACATACACGTCACCCCCAACACAAATTATCCCCTGAAGATGACTCCATCCCGTTACCGTTCACGTCCAGTGAACAGGACGGCAGAACGAATCAGGACAGAGTTCAGAACTGCAGCACGGCACATAGAAGATGTCAGACTAGACCTTTTTCTGGACGTACTAAACCATCCTTATCTCCCTCAGGGGACTCTCTCAGTCCAAACTGAATAGGGTTTCTGTTTTTCCTCCCAGAAATATGAAGATGTTGAAAACTCCAGGCTAGCGGAGCTTATCTAAACCAACTGTTCTTTATGTTATTTTCTGAACTCCGTGTCTCCTGTTCTGTGATCTGTTCAAATAGCACAGCTATCCCGCCTACAGGCCTGGCTTTCATACCCACGACACACCTAAGTCCTCCTCTAGTAAGAAAGACTTGGTCTTGGTAAATTCCTTTCTATGTACTGTATTTGGGTGTGACACACACACACTTATTCATACGGTCACACACTTACACTCATGCGCACACACACTTACACTCACACACACACACACACACACACACACACACACACACACACACACACACACACACACACACACACACACACACACACACACACCCTTAGCTGAGGTCTGGATCCCAGATTACACCTGGCAGCTAGTGGGGAATAGAGCTAGAGAAACACAGTGAGAAAACCCAGAGAGCACCACTGTTCTTCATCTGAGAAAATAAGACACCACTCCTGGCTTGCCGTGCGTGTGTGTGTGTGTGTGTGTGTGTGTGTGTGTGTGTGTGTGTGTGTGTGTGTGTGTGTGTGTGTGTGTGTGTGTAAAGTGTGTGTGTGTGTGTGTGTGTGTGTGTGTGTGTGTGTCCATAGGCTGGGTGGGCTATTTAGGGGTTTTCTTCTGCGCTTTAATGTCTGTGGAGTTTTGATGTGCTTGGTAGGAAAACTGTCAGGACAGAAGTGAACTGTGAGAACAGTATCTTAATATAATAACATACACGTAGGTACACCTTCAATGAAAGGAGATTATCTTTTTTTAAATATATCTTTTTTATAAATATACTTTTATTGGACGTATAAAGAAATACAAATGACAAATTGATCCGATACATCCTTTTATCCCCCTATACTTACTGAAACACCTCCTTCCCCTTTTAACAACAAAAGCAGCATACATACTATACATTAATAAAATAAATTAAAACATACAATTGGAAATAATAATATATAAATATACATACATTTACACATACAGTGCATTCGTAAATTATTCAGACCCCTTTACTTTTTCCACATTCTGTTACGTTACAGCCTTATTCGAAAATTGATTAAATTGTTTTTCCCCCCCTTCATCAGTCTAAGCAGAAACAGGTTTAATTAAAAATAAATAAAAAATAAAAATAAAAAACTGAAATATCACATTTACATAAGTATTCAGACCCTTTACTCAGTACTTTGCTGAAGCACCTTTGGCAGCGACTACAGCACTGAGTCTTCTTGGGTATGACGCTACAAGCTTGGCACACATGTATTTGGGGAGTTTCTCCCATTCTTCTCTGCAGATCCTCTCAAGCTCTGTCAGTTTGGATGGGGAGCGTCGCTGCACAGCTATTTTCAGGTCTCTCCAGAGATGTTCGATCGGGTTCAAGTCCGGGCTCTGGCTGGGCCACTCAAGGACATTCAGAGACTTGTCCCAAAGCCACTCCTGTGTTGTCTTGGCTGTGTGCTTAGGGTCGTTGTCCTGTTGGAAGGTGAACCTTCGCCCCAGTCTGAGGTCCTGAGCGTTCTGTAGCAGGTTTTCATCAAGGATCTCTCTTTACTTTGCTCCGTTCATCTTTCCTTCGATCCTGACTAGTCTCCCAGTCCCTGCCACTGAAAAACATCCCCACAGCATGATGATGCCACCACCATGCTTCACCGTAGGGATGGTGCCAGTTTTCCTCCAGACGTGACGCTTGGCATTCAGGCCAAAGAGTTCAATCTTGGTTTCATCAGACTAGAGAATGGTGTTTCTCATAGTCTGAGAGTCCTTTACGTGCCTTTGGGCAAACTTCAAGTGGCTTCCTTCTCAAGTGGCTGCAATCTCAAACAAACAAAAAAGTTATCAGTACAACCTCTCAAAGTGTATTTCATTTTCTCTATATGTATAAAATACATTAGATCTTTCAACCAGGCTGATACAGTGGGAGGTGTGGAGGATTTCCAATTAAGCAAGATCTGCCGGCGGGCTATGAGGGAAGTTACAACGTCGGTTTTACTTTAGTGAGACTAGGAAGCAAAGATGGAACTCCAAATAGAGCTTTCAAAGGACAAGGCTTCGGGTCAATATCTAGAATTGTATTATTAAACAAGCATGACCAACACTCAGACAGCTTAGAACATGAATCAAAGATATGGGTGTGATCTGCCGGAGTGATTGAACATCTGTCACGTGTCATTTCTGTCTGGGAGGAATTTAAGTTTTTCTTTGGTGAAGTGAATTCTGTGCAAGACCTTGAACTGAATGAAACTTAACTGAGTACGTGAGGATGTGGAGTTAAGCCTAAGGACCTCCTCCCACCAAGTGCACTACCCCAGACTGTCTTGATTGTGTTTATTAGAGAGGAAAGCATTCGATTATTTAGATTATCTTAAGAAAAATCATATTTATTTTCTTCTGTGGCAATAACAAACCAGTCTGCACTGTACCACAATATTACAATATCACACTGATTAATAGACATCACCCCTATCCGGGAAACAATGGAAAAAGAACATGTCTGTACTGCTACTTTGCAGATAAACAATCTTACTTTTTCCCACTAGATGGCAGCACAGTCTTTGCACTAAAACAGATGTCCACTTTCCTATAGCTCCCTCAAATGTAAATATTCCACAGCTTTAAAAAAAATTCTTCCCATCTAATCAGGGGCTGATTTAGGTCTGGGACACCAGGTGGGTGCAATTCATTATCAGGTAGAAGAGACAACCAGCAGTAATCTGGACCTCGTATACCCCTGGTTTAGCTGGCCTTGACCATATTATTTTGAGAGGACGAAGAATCTATCTTTATGCTGTAGTTTTAATGATCTCTCACTTAAAGCTCCAGGGAGCGAAGCTGTTTTCAAAGCTGTACGACTGTGTCGATATCCTCATTTGAAGCTTTCTCTCTGTCCTCCTCTCAGATAGCCGGCGACCTTCTCTGAGAGCTGCTCCTAGCACCTACTGCTAAGATAACTCAATCAGTCCTGTCCTCTCCTTTGACATCCATGGAACAGCTCCTCCTTGTGAATGTCCACCAGCGAGAATGAAAAGCCATCATTTTTGTATAATCTCTGTATTCACCTCTCAAGTCGAGCCAAGGGCTTTCAAACTGGTGGTGGTGGGACAAACACCAGAGTATTTTTGGCCCTATAAGGCTCTACTGTAGTTAGAGGATGGTTTGTACGGGCCTTACGGTGGGTTCACTTGGCCCACTCCATTCTATGCTTCTTTTATCCACTCTTATGAAAGGGGACATCCATTTTCATTAAAGAGGACATTATGTTTTGTTTCACAATAAGCGTCCTGCGACAAAATAACATTTCCTGAGACAAAACGAAGGGATCATCTCCATCCTCGTTTGTCTGTCTGGGTGTTTGACCTCAGGGGGAAATTCCTGCCTTCTGAGCAGCAGATGGAGGAAATGTCAGGGGAAGACTGGAACATTTTCAAACAGATTAAAAGGAAGTCCTGCACAATGTGCTAGCAAAGTATCAGTAGTTTGGCCTAATGACCTTTGTCAGCCATTTTTAATTGCATTTTGGTAATTTAGCAGGTGGTCTTATCCAGAGCAACTTACAGTCAGTGCATTCAACTAAGGTATATAAAACAATCACATTTCACAGACATGGATGTAAAATCATTCCACAATAAAGAGCCAGGCTTTTAATTGCACTTTTACCTACCCACAAAGGTCCGTCTAGATGTGTAAGTAGGGTGTAAAGGTTAGGAATTTGTATGGTGAGTATGAATATGGAAGACATTGTACGTTGCCCTCTTGTAATGAGAGTTCACCTGACCTTTTGAGATTTACACTGATACAGAAAATATATAGGAGGTTTCCTTATCCTTTATTATAATATATAAGATAATACAGTTTATCAATACAGTATATCAAAGCAGAGCATCAGCAACATCTGACAGATAAGCTGTACTAATTTATAGGTTGTTTTCCAGGAGATGTGGCTGTTCTACACCAGTTTTCTGGCACTCTGAGTCAGGGCCATACCTGGGCCATACTCTGAGTCAGGGCCATACCTGGGCCATACTCTGAGTCAGGGCCATACCTGGGCCATACTCTGAGTCAGGGCCATACCTGGGCCATACTCTGAGTCAGGGCCATACCTGGGCTATACTCTGAGTCAGGGCCATACCTGGGCCATACTCTGAGTCAGGGCCATATCAAAGTGATTATGATTATATGATCTCTGTGTAACCTCCTCTCCTCCCTGTACTCTCCTTAAGCTGTCTGTGTCAGGACCCTAGCCGTGCTTTCAACCTGAGAACTTCAGATTTATTTACAACGTGTGAAATGTTATGGTAGCATACCAGGAGAGAGAGCGAGAGAGTACTGTAGAGAGAGAGAGAGTACTGTAGAGAGAGAGAGAGTACTGTAGAGAGAGAGAGTACTGTAGAGAGAGAGAGTACTGTAGAGAGATAGAGTACTGTAGAAAGAGAGAGTACTGTAGAGAGATAGAGTACTGTAGAGAGATAGAGTACTGTAGAAAGAGAGAGTACTGTAGAGAGATAGTACTGTAGAGAGAGAGAGAGAGTACTGTAGAGAGAGAGAGTACTGTAGAGAGAGAGAGAGTACTGTAGAGAGAGAGAGAGAGTACAGTAGAGAGATAGAGTACTGTAGAGAGAGAGTACTGTAGAGAGAAATAGTACTGGAGAGAGAGTACTGTAGAGAGAAATAGTACTGGAGAGAGAGAGTACTGTAGAGAGAAATAGTACTAGAGAGAGAGAGTGATATTTATATATAGAGAGAGTACTATAGAGAGAGAGTACTGTAGAGAGAAATAGTACTGGAGAGAGAGAGTACTGTAGAGAGAAAGAGTACTGGAGAGAGAGAGTACTGTAGAGAGAAAGAGTACTGGAGAGAGAGAGAGAGAGTACTGTAGAGAGAAATAGTACTGGAGAGAGAGAGAGATATTTATATATCGAGAGAGTACTATAGAGAGAGAGTACTGTAGAGAGAAATAGTACTGGAGAGAGAGAGTACTGTAGAGAGAAAGAGTACTGGAGAGAGAGAGAGAGAGTGAGTTTTTATAAAACCTTTATTTTTTACTCAAGTGTTAACATTTAAAAAAATGACACACTGCCTTTTCAGAAATGAAACAACAAATGTAATTCCTAAACAAAAATAAATACATAACATATATATTCAACTTATTTCATCAGCAAAAAATAATTTCCCCTCCTCTACAAAACAAAGCGCTCTTTCGTAAGCCCACTTCTCCTCAAATAATAGGAGATCTTTTACAGCTGAAAAGAACTCAAAATCTACTTTTATTCTTGCTTTCACTAATCCTTTAAAAACACATCTTACATCCTTCCCATATCCCGTTTCTATCTTATGTTTTCTACTCAGAAAAATTGACATCTTAGCTTGTCCCAAAATAAAATTTAACATTTGACATTTTCTTTTCTGTTGTTTACTATATTGAAACCCCAAAATAAAAACAGTGTTATTGAAAAATTCCCCTACAGCTTTAAACAAAGATTCCAGCATTTCCAATAGAGGTTTTATCCTCTCACACTCCATAAAACAGTGAAAAATGGTTTCTCTTATATTACAAAAAGGACATCCATCTCTAACATCTGAATTAATAACAGATACAAAAGCATTAACTGCAATGATGCCATGTAAAACCCTCCATTGCATATCACCAGTACCCTTTTGTAACGGTGGTTTGTACAGTGCCCTCCATGCTGGCTTTACCCTATCATCAATGCCCAATTTTACCCTCCATGGAGTGTCTTTTCTATTTTTCAATTTATCTTTATTCAACACCTTGACACCCCCTATACAAGTCCTTCCCATTCACCTCATCCAAACCCACCTCCTCCACCCTCTCAAATCCAGCAATAACGCCTTTCTTTCTGACTCTGGGATATTTGGTGTAATCCCTAGTCTTGGAAATGAGACGTCTTCATCTTGTACCTTCTTCTTGTGGCTACTAAGCATACCCCATTCTTCCGCTGACAGAGCCTTCCTACAGCTCCCCAGCATTTGTCCGACAATCCTTTCCGACCTCATCCCCAAATGTTCTGCCACCCGTCTTCCATCCATTAATGCGGGCCCAGCCATGGCCATTAACTGTCTTAAGGTGATGATTTTCCCCTTCACCAGAATCTTGGAGAAATGTGGAACAGCTGCAGTTGTACAATCCAGTCTTGCCCCATACACCAGAGGTTCCTCCAACAGCCAATGCACTGACTCCGCTGAAGTTCGTCTAGATACCTTCATTATGCTCCACACTCTGAGAAGTCCTCTGTAAAACGGAGGTACTCCCTCCCTAGAAATCTGGCTACTATCAACCAGAAATAAAGCCTTCTTTAAACCTAATCCTCCAACCCGTTGTAATATAAGACCTGCCACCCCTCTCCACACCACATTTTCCGGTCCATAAAGCAACCTTTGAATAAACTGAAACCGGAAAGCAGCAGCCCTACTAGCAAGATGTACAAGACCTTGTCCCCCCTCTTTTGACAAATACAAAACACTTTGTGGAACCCAGTGATATTTATCCCAAAAGAAATCCACAATAATTGCCTGTATCTTAGCCAGAAGGCCAGATGGTGGTTCTAAAACTGACAACCGATGCCACAGTGCAGATGCAATCACATTATTAACTATAATAGTGCGCCCCCTATATGACATACGAGATAACAACCAACGCCATCTCCTCATCCTCCCTTCCACCATTTCAACCACCCCACTCCAATTTTTTTCCATAGTCCCCTCATCTCCTAGGTATACTCCAAGATACTTAAAACCTCCCTTACACCATTCTAGCCCCCTGGCAAAGCCATGATCCCTCCAGACCATTCTCCAATCTGTAACGCACAACTCTTTTCCCAATTTACCTTTGCAGAGGATATTCCCTAAAACGATCAACCATTAGACTCAAGCTATCCACCTCCGCTTGATTTTTCACTAACACAACTACATCATCAGCATAGGCTGAGAGACGAATAGGAGGAATATCCTCTGAAAGGCACACCCCTGCAATGCGCCTTCTAATGCTATTTAGTAGTGGCTCTATAGCAATGGCATATAACATCCCTGACATAGAACATCCCTGCCTAATACCTCTACACACTTTAAAAGGAGCACTCAAACCACCGTTAACTTTCAATACACTTTCAATGTCACCATATATCACCTTTATCATGGCAATAAAACCAGAGCTGAACCCAAACGCCTCAAACGTGTGCCATAAATATTGATGTTCAACTCGGTCAAATGCCTTTTCCTGATCAATTGAAATTAGACCAGCATCCAACCCAATAGCCCTAGAGACGCCAAAAAATCACGAATCAGAGAAATGTTATCCCCTATCTGCCTGCCAGGAACACAGTAGGACTGATCCGTATGTATGATTTGCCCCATCACCTCCCTCAGCCTGTTGGACAAAGCTTTTGACAATATCTTATAATCAGTGCACAATAAAGCCACCGGCCTCCAGTTCTTCACCTCCCTCGGGTCACCCTTTTTGGGCAGTAGGGTGAGGACAGCCCTTCTGCAGCTTATTGGTAGTAACCCTCCGGTTAAACTATCATTAGCTACTTCTAACCAATCCTCACCCAACATAGCCCAAAAAGACTTAAAAAGTCAACGGGAAGCCCATCAATGCCTGGTGCCCTTCCATTTTCCATGCCTTTTAATGCAGTGTATAAATCCTGCAAAGACAATGGTTGCTCAAGCTCAACCTGAGCTTCTGCAGCCACCTTTGGGAGCCCATCAAAGAACTGCTGTGTCACTGTTTTGTCCTCTTTGTACTCACACTTGTAGAGCTCAGCATAGAACTCTACTGCCCTCTTTCTAATTTCACTAGGGCTAGTGAGCTCTTGTCCAACAGATGATTTGAGACAATGAATAATTTTTCTTTGTCCATTCTTTTTCTCTAAACCAAAGAAAAATTTGGATGAGGCATCCATTTCAGATATTCCCTGAAATTTACTTCTCACCAGTGCCCCCTGTGCTCTGATACCCAGCAGGTCTGCCAATGCAGTTTTTCTCCTCTTGAGGGCCTGAGTATGGCCTCGATCTCCTGTGGTCTCAACCAACGTCATGAGTTCCACTATTTCAATCTCTAGGGCTTTCATTGATCTGGTGATATCTTTGGTGACATTCCTCATGTATTGATTACAAAATTGCTGAATCTGGATTTTCCCTATATCCCACCACTGTTGAATGGATACAAAACTGGCCTTTTGAGACCTCCATCTCTCCCAAAACAAACTGAAACAGTTCCTGAAGTGAGCATCACTCAATAAAGTTATATTAAAATGCCAGTATGCACTTTTGGGTTTTACATCGTTAATGAACACCACCTCTGTTATTAAACAATGATCAGAAAATCCCACTGGAGTTATCACACTTGATTTACAAACTTGAGATTGATGCTCAAAAACATAAAACCTATCTAACCTGGCCATAGAGATGATGTTCTCTCTCACATGCGCCCAGGTGTACTGCCTTGTTCCTCCATGTTGACTCCGCCAAATATCACACAATTCATTTGTTACAATGAGGCGTTTTAAAAACATCCTTGAGGCTATATGAGGTTCTTGGTGATTTCTATCTAAATCACTAACTGTGCAGTTAAAATCCCCAGCAATAAACAAATAATCTTCTTTGTTACATTTCTCAATGGTATTTGATAATGTCTCTAAAAACATACCCTCTCAACTGTCACCACTGGGGCATATACATTTATCAGACACATAGTGATGTTTTCATACCTTGCTCTAACTTTTAATAACCTCCCTCAACTACCTCTTCAACCTCATATGACAACGGCAAAAACCCTTTTGAGAACAAGATAACCACACCCCCACTTTTTGAGTTTTTATGACTACACACCACTGTCCCCCCACTCCTGTTGCCACATAACTTCATTTTCCAAATTACTATGCGTTTCTTGTAGAAAAATGATGTCACTTCCCTTTCCTCTAATTAACTCATACACCATGGCTCTTTTTTAACATCTCTTGCCCCATTTACGTTTAAAGAAGAAATCTTAAAACTGCTCATGGATAAAAAAAAATATACAGAGGAAGATACAGCCACCACATCTCTTTACAGAGTTAAGACTGCAACTGAACTCTTTCATTTTCTTTAGAATTTACATCACTTATCACTCTTGTGACCACTTTCTTGAGTCTAGCAATTTCAGGGCTTTTCAAACTTCCCCTGTAATTTTTGACATCAGAAACTTTGCTGATTCAATAAACAATTCACGTTCAGGGAAAAAATCAGTTACATTGTAATCCTGCATATATTTCTTCCCTTTTGTCAACTTCAAAAATTGACGTATCCTCTCGATCCCATACATCCCTTCCACCCCATTTATCTCACTATATTGTTGTGACGTGTCAGATGACTCACTCTCACTATCCTCCCCAGAAGAATACTCCACCATCTCTACACCTTTTTCATCTTCAATTGATTTATCAAACTCTACCTTTCTCTTAGAATTAGACCCTTCACCACCCCTTAAATTCTTCCTTTTACTCCTCGGTATTTTGAAAACATCCGCTTCCTTTTCCATTATTTCAATCTCCTCTTGACTTCCAATTTCATTTTCCAGCACCACCTCAGCGACGGCAGTCGCAATCACCTACTGTTTCCCCTCCCTCTTTGTTCTGATCTACCGCAATTGCCCCCGTATCCACACTGCCTTCCTCTCCTGCTTTTCCAACCACATCTGCCCACCTTCTCTCTTCTCCTGCACCCGTAGTATTTTCAGCCCTTCGCGGTGGTGCATTATTTGCACTCGCACTAAAACTATTACCAGGCTCAGCGCGCTCATTTTCGGGACAACTACGCACCAAATGCCCCTCTCTTCCACATCCAAAGCATTTCATTGATTCAGTAGATGCATAGAAGACATAATCAAATCCATCAATCTTAAAGCTAAACGCTAAATTCAGTTCATCTCCTTCCTTTTTAAAATCATATGCACTTGTCTCCTATGAGACACGACATGTTTCAACAACGGAGATTTGCATCCAAAAAGAACCTTCTTTATTGTAGATACTATTTGACCATGGCGAGATAACTCTCGCTCTAACACTTCATCTCTAACAAATGGTGGCACGTTAGAAAGCATAACTTTCTTCGCAGGATTCATAAGCGGAAATACCGGCGTCTGTGTTTCCCGCAACACAACACCCCTCTCAACTATTTTATTCACCTTTTCAATTGAATCTAAGAATATCACTACAGCGCTATTCATCCTTGAGGCTGATTTGATGCTATCATACCCAATGATAGCACCCACAGCCAAGCTACATTCTTCCACTGAACACCCGGCCGCAGCAGGAATCTTTACTCCATGCCTCCGACTAAGTTTTTCAAACTCTTCATTTCCACGAGTGGCCATAGCAACCAGCTCCACCCGCTGGTTGTGCCCTCGCGAAAAACCAACCTCAAAGCAAAGATCCCACCACCCCTATACGTGCTTATTGATAGTTTAAACAAGATACCCTTAAAACAACTAAACTAATCAATATATATATACCAAAACCCAATAGAGTGAAAAGAAATTCCATTTGCACTCACAATCACTCCTGCTTGACGACTCACTCCCAGCATGCACTCTGACGAGAGAGAGCGAGAGAGAGAGAGTACTGTAGAGAGAAAGAATACTGGAGAGAGAGAGAGAGTACTGTAGAGAGAAAGAGTACTTGAGAGAGAGTACTGTAGAGAGAAATAGTACTTAAGAGAGAGAGTGATATTTATATAGAGAGAGAGAGGTCTTGGATGGGAATGTATCGCATGCTCCTGTGAAGGAGGGGTGTAAGATGAGGTCTCAGATGAGCGAATGGTGAAAGCTCCAGAGGTGTAGGTTTGAAGTAAATGTTTGAGGTTGAGCTGAAGGAAGGCCTTTTTAAGTGTCTGGGAGAAAAGCATACTAGGTAGTGGTAAAGGGGTTTTCTCTCTCTCAACTTTCACTTCTAAGTGAAGGAACTAATAGGAGGGTTAATCTAGGTTATTCACATCTTTGACTTTGTGGTAAAGTGGTGACTTTACCTGGAGAGACTGCGGTTAGCGAGGGCTTGCTTGTTTTGGCTCGGGAGCTACTTTCACAGCTGTAAAGTCCAGTCCTACCTGAGTGGGAAGTCAACAGAGTGGGTAGGAAGTGTAATGTTGCGTGAGAAAAGGGCAGAGTGGTAAGATGGGGCTGTGATGGAGGACTCAGTTATTAATGGTGGAGGAAAGATATGAACCATAAACTACAGCATACTGTTATCCACATCACATCCACATCTACACAACATCCCCTAAAGCAGGGTATTGAAGATGAGTAGGTCAAAATAAGTATAGTACCTTTGAGGGGGTTGAAAGATAATGTATAAGTGAGTTGAAGGATAATGTATAAGTGGGTTGAAGGATAATGTATAGGTGGGTTGAAGGGTAATGTATAGGTGGGTTGAACGACAATGTATAGGTGGGTTGAAGGATAATGTATAAGTGGGCTGAATGATAATGTATAAGTGGGTTGAAGGATAACGCAATGTTAGAGTAATGTTAGAAGTGGATCTAAAAAGGGAAGGTTACACATCATGGATCCTCATCATCATCGATTAACATACATCATCATCATCTCCTCTCCTCTCCTCTCCTCTCCTCTCCTCTCCTCTCCCTCTCCTCTCCTCTCCTCTCCTCTCCTCTCCTCTCCTCTCCTCTCCTCTCCTCTCCTCTCCTCTCCTCTCCTCTCCTCTCCTCTCCTCTCCTCTCATACAGTTGCCCTGTCATTGATGTGTGCTACTCTATCAAACACTGCTGCTGTGGGTGTATGTCAGGAATACATTCCAGAGCTGGGGCCATGATTTATTCTGGAAAGGGAAGGTGTTTATATTTCAGCGCTGAAGATGAGGGGTGTCGGTTCGATTGAGTGTGTGTGTTTGTGTGTTTGTGTGTGTGTGTGTGTGTGTGTTTGTGTGTGTGTCTATGATGGCGAGCTTCGGGAAGGCAATCACAGAAAAGAAATTTGGAGCATGTTGAGAGGGGCTAGGTAGGAACCAACCCTGGAGCCCTTCCCAGAATGCACTGTGGTGTGTACAATGTATATTGATCACCCCCTGAATCCTGATTCATCTCCCCGAGGTTGGTGCAATGAGAGTGGGGCTCTGATAGATGTGTAACCCACATCCACTCTCCCCATTGATACAGCACACTCCTTTTATCTCTCTCTATCTCGCCTCAGAGGGAGGAAGAGCTACTCCAGCCGAGCTGTTTACATTCCTCTCTCTAATCCCACTGTACCCAGTCAGTACTACCCAGTCTGGCAATCAAAGCAGCTCTCCTCTCCTCTCCTCCTCTCCTCTCCTCTCCTCTCCTCTCCTCTCCTCTCCTCTCCTCTCCTCTCCTCTCCTCTCCTCTCCTCTCCTCTCCTCTCCTCTCCTCTCCTCTCCTCTCCTCTCCTCTCCTCTCCCTCTCCTCTCCTCTCCTCTCCTCACTACTTTGCTCTGCTAATCTCCTCTCTGCTCCAACCATCACGTGACATACATTTTTTCCCAAGGCCCTCTGCTATAGCTCCTCCACTGAGAGACATAGAGACGTGTATCTATGTAACGTTAAATTGACACAAACAAATGGACAGTACAGCAACAATTTGAAAACAATAATGTACCAACAACATTGAACCAGTGTATGCAGGTGGAAACCAACCAACCAACATGGAGAGAGAATTCCTTGGAGATTCCATGGAGTATGAAGCAAGAGGCTGCTTCTCTGATCTTATCTCAGTTGCAGCTGGTTATCATATGGAATGGTTTGACATGCTGGAGCGATAACACTCCATCAAGGGATACACTCCATACCTCTCCTCACTTCTATTCTTCTTTCATGCCTTCCCTCTTGAGCGCTCTCTCTCTGTCTGTGTGTGTGTGTGTGTGTGTGTGTATACAACTATCCTAAAGGACATTTCACCAGTCCCGCAAGGAAAAATAGCTATTTTAAGGTTAGGTTAGGAAAATAGGATTTTTAATGTGAATCAAGTGTTAGATACCCACGATAACATTTAAACAAATGTGTGCGTTTTGCTTCTGTTCCGTCTCTTCTCCTCTGGGCTCTGTCTGTCCACTATAGCTCTCTTTCTCATAGTATTAGGCAGCAGAGAGACTCTGGGCCTGGGTGTACTGTAGTAAGACATCATGTTCATATAGATATACATTCACCCCCCAAAAGGCTGTGGCTGGCTGGCTGCTGTCACTGAGACATAGCGTTACCGTAGGGAAAACATCTGGTCTGCTACTGTAAACAGGCCCTCGAAAACACAGCTCTCACAAACATCGTAAACTAAAAGCTATATAATTATACATTGAGTATACAAAACATTAAGAACACCTGCTCTTTCCATGACATAGACTCACCAGGTGAATCCAGGTGAAGCTATGATCCCTTATTGATGTCACTTGTTAAATCCACTTCAATCAGTGTAGATGAAGGGGAGACAGGTTAAAGCAGGATTTTTAAGACTTGAGACAATTGAGACATGGAGTGTGTGTGTGTGTGTGTGTGTGTGTGTGTGTGTGTGTGTGTGTGTGTGTGTCATTCAGAGGGTGAATGGGCAAGATGAAAGACTTAAGTGCCTTTGAACGTGGTATGGTATGGTGCCAGGCGCACTGGTTTGTATCAAGAACTGCAACACTGCTGGGTTTTTCATGCTCAACAGTTTCCCGTGTGTATCAAGAATGGTCCACCACCCAAAGGACATGCAGCCAACTTTACTCAACTGTGAAAAGCATCGGAGTCAACATGGCCCAGCATCCCCGACAAGTTGAGTCTGTTCTCAACATTAGGAAGGTGTTCTTATTGTTTGGTATATTCAGTGGCGTTCCAGTTATGATACTTTTTTTTTGGTGGAGGGGAATCAGTCAGTGCTGTTTTGATATTGCCCGTAACATTCACACCCTCTACAGGCTTAGGGCTGTGGTCACTGACCAAGCTGTTGCAGTAGGTCGCTGACCAAGCTGTTACAGTAGGTCGCTGACCAAGCTGTTACAGTAGACCACTGACCAAGCTGTTACAGTAGGTCGCTGACCAAGCTGTTACAGTAGACCACTGATCAAGCTGTTACAGTAGACCACTGACCAAGCTGTTACAGTAGACCACTGACCAAGCTGTTACAGTAGGTCGCTGACCAAGCTGTTGCAGTAGACCACTGACCAAGCTGTTACAGTAGGTCGCTGACCAAGCTGTTACAGTAGACCACTGACCAAGCTGTTACAGTAGGTCGCTGACCAAGACATTACAGTAGGTCGCTGACCAAGCTGTTATAGTAGGTCGCTGACCAAGCTGTTACAGTAGACCACTGACCAAGCTGTTGCAGTAGGTCGCTGACCAAGCTGTTATAGTAGGTCGCTGACCAAGACATTACAGTAGGTCGCTGACCAAGCTGTTACAGTAGGTCGCTGACCAAGACATTACAGTAGGTCGCTGACCAAGCTGTTATAGTAGGTCGCTGACCAAGACATTACAGTAGGTCACTGACCAGGCTGTTACAGTAGGTCGCTGACAAAGCTGTTATAGTAGGTTGCTGACCAAGCTGTTATAGTAGGTCGCTGACCAAGCTGCTACAGTAGGTCGCTGACCAAGCTGTTACAGTAGGCCACTGACCAAGCTGCTACAGTAGGCCACTGACCAAGCTGCTACAGTAGGACGCTGACCAAGCTGTTACAGTAGGTCGCTGACCAAGACATTACAGTAGGTCACTGACAAAGCTGTTATAGTAGGTCGCTGACCAAGCTGTTACAGTAGACCACTGACCAAGCTGTTAGGCCTACAGTAGTCTGTCTCATGATCAAAAACCATAAACGTAATCCCTGAGGACTTCTTCTCAAGGACGATGATGTCACATTATATCTAAACAGAAACATGTTATGAAATCAAAGGCCACCATATCTCCATCTAGTTGTTGTCTTTGATCCCAGTTTTAGTCTCAGGGGGAGAACGAACCTCAGCGTCAGATGTCAGATGGACCAAGAGGATGTACTGTACTGTATGCCACATGGCAAGCTGCCGCCCACTCTGCGTCAATACTTTTCTTTCGCTGACTAACTTCCTGTTCGTCACCGGCCCTTAGCTTTTCACTGGGCACACGCTCAGTCACGACCCCACTTAGGCAGCCTGACGTGGTGCCTCATTAAAACTCTGACTCAGCCGTGACCCTTGACCTAGGGAGGATGCACGCCATGGCCTCCGTCGGAACAGTGTAAACAACCGACATGTTGTTTATGTCTCGGTCGTCATCCGTCTGTCTGTCTGTCTGTCCTCAGGGCTGTTTGTTTCCTCTGAGGAACTCACTCTTAAAGACACAGTTAATGATAAAACACGTCTGCCATCTTAAAATATCTCAGCACAAGTAGTTTGACTTTGCATTGACATCTATGCATAAACACACACTTCCTCAGAGCACTACACTTAGGTGCTAAAATTCCATCGCAAAAACTTTTGGAGTCATCCACATTTCTTTTCAGTGACTTATTTGTCACTTACATTGGTTTCTTGCCTTCTCTTCTGTGAGCATCCTGCATTCCTCACTCTCAGGTATGATGAGAGAGAATCTATGACAACTTTGAAGTTCTCTCTCTCTCTCTCGTCTACTGCCTCTGGGATTGGAGAGGATCTGTGGAAGGAATAGAGATGGAGAGGGTGCAAGGGACACAATGAGGGAGAGAAAACAAGATCGTATAAAGAAAGGAGAGAAGGAGAACGGCTCAAACTGATCTCCAAACCATGTAGCTACATCCAAGCTAAACTTCTGGCATCAACATGAGTCCTACTGTCCTTCCTGGCGTCATTGAAATACTTCTGTCATGGCTCCACGGCTCCACGGCTCCACGGCTCCACGGCTCCACGGCTCCACGGCTCCACGGCTCCACGGCTCCACGGCTCCACGGCTCCATGGCTCCAGGCCATGTCTGATCCTCACCCAAGTCTGTTTTTGTTTTCATAGTTCCTAGTGAATCTTTTCACTTAGTTTCCCATCTAACTGTCTCTTTGTGTGGTGGAGGAGGGTACACAGGGCGGAATTGGCAGTTGCTGAGGCAGTAGAAGCTGAGAGATACAGTATTTTCACAAATACATGAAATGGGGCTCCAGCAAAGCGGCTGGTGGCTGGCAGAATGTTCCCCCTCTCTCCTTCAGATGTTTGGAGAGTGTTTATGTACACAGTGTTCCCGGCAGGGGTGATGAGGCTGGGTTCTCTTGGCTCTGCTGTTAATCTGATGTAAGTGTGCTGTTAGAAGTATTATGTAGAGAGACATGGTGTATATAAACAAGAACTCCCAGTAGCGTCAATATCCTCTCCTTCTTTCTACCTCTCCTCTAACGAGTCGTTATAGTGGTTTAAGGTAAAACAACAGCAGGCTGTTTGGCTGTCTGTCACTGGCTAAAGGTGTAGTGACATCACAAGGTCAGGGACCCCCACAGTGAACATGTGCCATGAGGTCAGAGTTCAGTGTGCTAGTCGTTAGGGTCAAACCATCTTGGACTTGGCTGAACTTTGACCCTTACAACTGGCAGCCTTCAGAACCAAGGTGGCAGATGTCTGGTTAGACTTTAACTGCTGTAGAGAGAGCGATAGGGAGAGACAGAATATTCTCTTTTTTAAATGTCCTATTTACTATTTTGTTCTGTGTAATTCAAGCTGCCCTCAGACTCAATAGGCTAGGTTATAATACAGCCAATGGCCACGAAATCATGTGTATTATACAGAATGTATTCAGTTCTGGAAGCGGAACAGTTTGGTCCACTTACACAACGTAACACAGAACGTGTGTTGCATAGCTTGGCAGGCAGTGGAATCAAACTGTATTTTCTCACTTCTGATTAACTTTAAACTCTATTTATTTTACCTTTATTTAACTAGGCAAGTTAAGAACAAATTCTTATTTTCAATGACGGCCTAGGAACAGTGGGTTAACTGTGGGTTAACTGCCTGCCTGTTCAGGGGCAGAACGACAGATTTGTACCTTGTCAGCTCAGGGGTTTGAACTTGCAACCTTCCAGTTACTAGTCCAATGCTCTAACCACTAGGCTACCCTGCCGCCTCTAGTCTCCCTATCGCGACATAGAGGCTGTAATTATCACAGATTGAGCCTTCAATATGTTGAAGGAAATCATTTCAGAGCCTTTTCAGCCTTCCCTATCATGATTGAATGGAGCGGTCTATGGCTATACAGTTATCCAACTTGACCCCCTTAATCATTTGAATCTGATTATGGTAAGGCTGTAAGTTTGACAATGGTGCTGTACTATATTGGTATATAATAGTATGGTGTGTGTGTGTGGGAGGGGGGGAGGGCTTGTGTGTCTGTATGGGGAGTGTTTGTGCGTGCGTGCGTGTGTGTGTGTATGGGGGAGGGTTTGTGTGTGAGTATGGGGGGGTGTGCCTGTGTGCGTATGTGCGTTAGTGCGTGCGACCGGTTGCAAGTGTGTGTGAGTGTGTGACAACTAAAGACCAATTCTCCTCCATTACTAAATGGGGCCGTTTAGCCTCTTATAGATCTATGCACCATAGAGAGATCACAGAACATTACTGCTGTTGCCTAAAGCCTGTGTGAAATGCTGGGAATGAGGCCAGGTCAAAGGTTAGGATGGGGACCTGTGGTTTCAGATGGTAGTAAAAGGATGTTTAGCATTGTTGCTATTTTTAATTTTTTTTTTTTTTTATTTAACCTTTATTTTTTTTAAACTCTCTAACCACTAGGCTACCCTGCCGCCCCATATCTCGGGACTCACTGACATATACTAACTAGCTACTAGACAGTCTAATGACCATTGTAGTTACATTTCAGCTGATATATTAGTTACTATAGCTATGTTATTAGGTTGCATTATGTGAGCTCAGGTAATATATAATAATAGAACAGAATAATATAATGCATATGCCACTTAGCAGACACTTTTAGCCTAAATAGTTACCTTACTACCTTCAAATCCTGATCTGACTATCAGAAATGCTCATCACTCACCTCCAACTGAATTAGATTCAAATGTGATAAAAAATGTCCTTTGATCTACTGAATTTGCAGGAGGCTTTAGAGAACAGAGTACATGGTTACACATGTCCTGGGAATCTTGGGTATGTGTGTGTGTTTGTGTTAAATTGTAGATGTCTTTTCTGATGCCAAATGGTTGTGTTCCACTTCAAATCAAATCAAATCAAATTTTATTTGTCACATACACATGGTTAGCAGATGTTAATGCGAGTGTAGCGAAATGCTTGTGCTTCTAGTTCCGACAATGCAGTAATAACGAGCAAGTAATCTAACTAACAATTCCAAAAAAAACTACTGTCATACACAGTGTAAGGGGATAAAGAATATGTACATAAGGATATATGAATGAGTGATGGTACAGAGCAGCATAGGCAAGATACAGTAGATGATATCGAGTACAGTATATACATATGAGATAAGTATGTAAACCAAGTGGCATAGTTAAAGTGGCTAGTGATACATGTATTACATAAGGATGCAGTCGATGATATAGAGTACAGTATCAACGTATGCATATGAGATGAACAATGTAGGGTAAGTAACATTATATAAGGTAGCATTGTTTAAAGTGGCTAGTGATATATTTACATCATTTCCCATCAATTCCCATGATTAAAGTGGCTGGAGTAGAGTCAGTGTCATTGACAGTGTGTTGGCAGTAGCCACTCAATGTTAGTGGTGACTGTTTAACAGTCTGATGGCCTTGAGATAGAAGCTGTTTTTCAGTCTCTCGGTCCCAGCTTTGATGCACCTGTACTGACCTCGCCTTCTGGATGGCAGCGGGGTGAACAGGCAAGTGGCTCGGGTGGTTGATGTCCTTGATGATCTTTATGGCCTTCCTGTAGCATCGGGTGGTGTAGGTGTCCTGGAGGGCAGGTAGTTTGCCCCCGGTGATGCGTTGTGCAGACCTCACTACCCTCTGGAGAGCCTTACGGTTGAGGGCGGTGCAGTTGCCATACCAGGCGGTGATACAGCCCACCAGGATGCTCTCGATTGTGCATCTGTAGAAGTTTGTGAGTGCTTTTGGTGACAAGCCGAATTTCTTCAGCCTCCTGAGGTTGAAGAGGCGCTGCTGCGCCTTCCTCACGATGCTGTCTGTGTGAGTGGACCAATTCAGTTTGTCTGTGATGTGTATGCCGAGGAACTTAAAACTTGCTACCCTCTCCACTACTGTTCCATCGATGTGGATGGGGGTGTTCCCTCTGCTGTTTCCTGAAGTCCACAATCATCTCCTTAGTTTTGTTGACGTTGAGTGTGAGGTTATTTTCCTGACACCACACTCCGAGGGCCCTCACCTCCTCCCTGTAGGCCGTCTCGTCGTTGTTGGTAATCAAGCCTACCACTGTTGTGTCGTCCGCAAACTTGATGATTGAGTTGGAGGCGTGCATGGCCACGCAGTCGTGGGTGAACAGGGAGTACAGGAGAGGGCTCAGAACGCACCCTTGTGGGGCCCCAGTGTTGAGGATCAGCGGGGAGGAGATGTTGTTGCCTACCCTCACCACCTGGGGGCGGCCCGTCAGGAAGTCCAGTACCCAGTTGCACAGGGCGGGGTCGAGACCCAGGGTCTCGAGCTTGATGACGAGCTTGGAGGGTACTATGGTGTTGAATGCCGAGCTGTAGTCGATGAACAGCATTCTCACATAGGTATTCCTCTTGTCCAGATGGGTTAGGGCAGTGTGCAGTGTGGTTGAGATTGCATCGTCTGTGGACCTATTTGGGCGGTAAGCAAATTGGAGTGGGTCAAGGGTGTCAGGTAGGGTGGAGGTGATATGGTCCTTGACTAGTCTCTCAAAGCACTTCATGATGACGGATGTGAGTGCTACGGGCGGTAGTCGTTTAGCTCAGTTACCTTAGCTTTCTTGGGAACAGGAACAATGGTGGCCCTCTTGAAGCATGTGGGAACAGCAGACTGGTATAGGGATTGATTGAATATGTCCGTAAACACACCGGCCAGCTGGTCTGCGCATGCTCTGAGGGCGCAGCTGGGGATGCCGTCTGGGCCTGCAGCCTTGCGAGGGTTAACACGTTTAAATGTCTTACTCACTTCGGCTGCAGTGAAGGAGAGACCGCATGTTTCCGTTGCAGGCCGTGTCAGTGGCACTGTATTGTCCTCAAAGCGGGCAAAAAAGTTATTTAGTCTGCCTGGGAGCAAGACATACTGGTCCGTGACTGGGCTGGGTTTCTTCCTGTAGTCCGTGATTGACTGTAGACCCTGCCACATACCTCTTGTGTCTGAGCCGTTGAATTGAGATTCTACTTTGTCTCTGTAC
Organism: Oncorhynchus tshawytscha; assembly: GCF_018296145.1. Classification (NCBI taxonomy): domain Eukaryota; kingdom Metazoa; phylum Chordata; class Actinopteri; order Salmoniformes; family Salmonidae; genus Oncorhynchus; species Oncorhynchus tshawytscha. Next base: position 1,672,865 of record NW_024609832.1, read on the forward strand.
TGGCGCTTAGCTTGTTTGATAGCCTTGCGGAGGGAATAGCTGCACTGTTTGTATTCAGTCATGTTACCAGACACCTTGCCCTGATTAAAAGCAGTGGTTCGTGCCTTTAGTTTCACACGAATGCTGCCATCAATCCACGGTTTCTGGTTAGGGAATGTTTTAATCGTTGCTATGGGAACGGCATCTTCAACGCACGTTCTAATGAACTCGCACACCGTATCAGCGTATTCGTCAATGTTGTTGTCTGACGCAATACGAAACATCTCCCAGTCCACGTGATGGAAGCAGTCTTGGAGTGTGGAGTCAGCTTGGTCGGACCAGCGTTGGACAGACCTCAGAGTGGGAGCTTCTTGTTTTAGTTTCTGTCTGTAGGCAGGGATCAACAAAATGGAGTCGTGGTCAGCTTTTCCGAAAGGGGGCGGGGCAGGGCCTTATATGCGTCGCGGAAGTTAGAGTAACAATGATCCAGGGTCTTTCCACCCCTGGTTGCGCAATCGATATGCTGATAAAATTTAGGGAGTCTTGTTTTCAGATTAGCCTTGTTAAAATCCCCAGCTACAATGAATGCAGCCTCCGGATAAATCGTTTCCAGTTTGCAGAGAGTTAAATAAAGTTCGTTCAGAGCCATCGATGTGTCTGCTTGGGGGGGGATATATACGGCTGTGATTATAATCGAAGAGAATTCTCTTGGTAGATAATGCGGTCTACATTTGATTGTGAGGAATTCTAAATCAGGTGAACAGAAGGATTTGAGTTCCTGTATGTTTCTTTCATCACACCATGTCACGTTGGCCATAAGACATACGCCCCCGCCCGTCTTCTTACCAGAAAGATGTTTGTTTCTGTCGGCGCGATGCGTGGAGAAACCCGTTGGCTGCACCGCTTCGGATTGCGTCTCTCCAGTTAGCCATGTTTCCGTGAAGCAAAGAACGTTACAGTCTCTGATGTCCCTCTGGAATGCTACCCTTGCTCGGATTTCATCAACCTTGTTGTCAAGAGACTGGACATTGGCAAGAAGAATGCTAGGGAGTGGTGCACGATGTGCCCGTCTCCGGAGTCTGACCAGAAGACTGCTTCGTTTCCCTCTTTTTCTGAGTCGTTTTTTTTGGTCGCTGCATGTGATCCACTCGGTTACACTGGTTGTAAGGCAGAACACAGGATCCGCATCGCGAAAAACATAAACATATCCCCCCTTTGTTTTTACACTGCTGCTGCTCGCTGTTTATTATCTATGCATAGTCACTTTACCCCTACCTACATATACAAATGACCTCGACTAACCTGTACCCTGCACATCGACTCTGTACCGGTACTTCCTGTATATAGCCTTGTTATTGTAACTTTTTTTAAACTTTTGTTTATTTAGTAAATATTTTCCTAACTCTATTTTCTTCAAACTGCATTGTTGTAAGTCAGCATGCCACGGTATTCAGAGCATGTGGCAAATGTGATTTGATTTGAATTTATTTCTAAACCAAATAGACTTCAATTCAAATAACATTTTAATTTACACATGCTTCCTAAACAGCTGTAGACTAACAGTGAAAGGCTTACTTACAGGCCCTTCCCAACAACAATCATAATATTTGTAAAAACATTTAAACAGTGATTACTGCTACTTTCAGGTGTCTGGCTCGTTGTGCTAAACTTTGACGCTGAGCATCACACAGCCATATCAGCTTGGTCCTCCACATCCATCTTCAGTGTACATTTTGGCACTCTTTTTTGAGATTTAATTAGTCTTAGTCACTTTGACTAAAATATCATTAAGTATTAGTCACATTTTTGTCATTTGAATAATACATTCGTCTAGTTTTTGTCAAAATGATGAAAACGGTGGGCCATTTTAGTTAACTGAATGTCCTTTCATTTTAGTCACATCACATTTGTATTGCCTCATTAACCTACACTAAACATATACCACTGATGTCCATGTGCTCAAACATACATAGCCTTGTCCTACCAACATATTTTTCTGCATAACGTCCTATTGCCAACAGCAGAAATATGACAAACATACTGTATATAAGAATATATAACAATTATCTTGCCATGTAAATTCCTACACAGCCTATACAGCAATTACACATTACATTTTTTTTTTTAAACAGACGCTTGAGAGTAACACAATCACCAGTGTTACAGACCTTGGTTTTCCATGTTATATTTAGAGGTAGCACGTGGTGGCGCACAGATTGGTGTCACCTCGTTAGTCAGTCTATTAGAGAGAGGGAAGGTGATTCACCTTGCTTCCTGTCTTCAAGTTTGGTCTGGCTTTTTCTTTTGTTTGCCTCTTCTTTTGCAGATTTAGTGGCGCTCATGGTGGGTGTCTTTTAGTGGGCCCTCATGGTGGGTGTCTTTTAGTGGGCGCTCATGGTGGGTGTCTTTTAGTGGGCGCTCATGGTGGGTGTCTTTTAGTGGGCGCTCATGGTGGGTGTCTTTTAGTGGGCGCTCATGGTGGGTGTCTTTTAGTGGGCGCTCATGGTGGGTGTCTTTTAGTGGGCGCTCATGGTGGGTGTCTTTTAGTGGGCGCTCATGGTGGGTGTCTTTTAGTGGGCGCTCATGGTGGGTGTCTTTTAGTGGGCGCTCATGGTGGGTGTCTTTTAGTGGGCGCTCATGGTGGGTGTCTTTTAGTGGGCGCTCATGGTGGGTGTCTTTTAGTGGGCGCTCATGGTGGGTGTCTTTTAGTGGGCGCTCATGGTGGGTGTCTTTTAGTGGGCGCTCATGGTGGGTGTCTTTTAGTGGGCGCTCATGGTGGGTGTCTTTTAGTGGGCGCTCATGGTGGGTGTCTTTTAGTGGGCGCTCATGGTGGGTGTCTTTTAGTGGGCGCTCATGGTGGGTGTCTTTTAGTGGGCGCTCATGGTGGGTGTCTTTTAGTGGGCGCTCATGGTGGGTGTCTTTTAGTGGGCGCTCATGGTGGGTGTCTTTTAGTGGGCGCTCATGGTGGGTGTCTTTTAGTGGGCGCTCATGGTGGGTGTCTTTTAGTGGGCGCTCATGGTGGGTGTCTTTAGTGGGCGCTCATGGTGGGTGTCTTTTAGTGGGCGCTCATGGTGGGTGTCTTTTAGTGGGCGCTCATGGTGGGTGTCTTTTAGTGGGCGCTCATGGTGGGTGTCTTTTAGTGGGCGCTCATGGTGGGTGTCTTTTAGTGGGCGCTCATGGTGGGTGTCTTTTAGTGGGCGCTCATGGTGGGTGTCTTTTAGTGGGCGCTCATGGTGGGTGTCTTTTAGTGGGCGCTCATGGTGGGTGTCTTTTTTAGTGGGCGCTCATGGTGGGTGTCTTTTAGTGGGCGCTCATGGTGGGTGTCTTTAGTGGGCGCTCATGGTGGGTGTCTTTTAGTGGGCGCTCATGGTGGGTGTCTTTTAGTGGGCGCTCATGGTGGGTGTCTTTTAGTGGGCGCTCATGGTGGGTGTCTTTTAGTGGGCGCTCATGGTGGGTGTCTTTTAGTGGGCGCTCATGGTGGGTGTCTTTTAGTGGGCGCTCATGGTGGGTGTCTTTTAGTGGGCGCTCATGGTGGGTGTCTTTTAGTGGGCGCTCATGGTGGGTGTCTTTTAGTGGGCGCTCATGGTGGGTGTCTTTTAGTGGGTGCTCATGGTGGGTGTCTTTTAGTGGGCGCTCATGGTGGGTGTCTTTTAGTGGGCGCTCATGGTGGGTGTCTTTTAGTGGGCGCTCATGGTGGGTGTCTTTTAGTGGGCGCTCATGGTGGGTGTCTTTTAGTGGGCGCTCATGGTGGGTGTCTTTTAGTGGGCGCTCATGGTGGGTGTCTTTTAGTGGGCGCTCATGGTGGGTGTCTTTTAGTGGGCGCTCATGGTGGGTGTCTTTTAGTGGGCGCTCATGGTGGGTGTCTTTTAGTGGGCGCTCATGGTGGGTGTCTTTTAGTGGGCGCTCATGGTGGGTGTCTTTTAGTGGGCGCTCATGGTGGGTGTCTTTTAGTGGGCGCTCATGGTGGGTGTCTTTTAGTGGGCGCTCATGGTGGGTGTCTTTTAGTGGGCGCTCATGGTGGGTGTCTTTTAGTGGGCGCTCATGGTGGGTGTCTTTTAGTGGGCGCTCATGGTGGGTGTCTTTTAGTGGGCGCTCATGGTGGGTGTCTTTTAGTGGGCGCTCATGGTGGGTGTCTTTTAGGTCCCAGTTGTTGTTGCTAGTCAACTTTCCGTGGACGTCCCCATGAGTGTCCTTCCGAACCCCTCCTAAAACTCCACCTGTTTCTTTTAGGTGTTGTCAGTGACTATTTGTTAATTCCCCTTTTTATTTGAGCAACAATTTTTTGTTGTTGCTGGGGAACGTAACACCAGATGGTGTCTCAAAGTATTGGCAAAGCTTGTACCGCCATCACTCAGTCACGTCATTCCCATTGTTATCAACGTTCCACCACAGACGCAGCAGCCACATTGAGGTCCAGGAGTAGAACGGGGCTAATGACTGCTTTGACAAGTGATGTGGTCGAGTCACTAAATCTTGAGTCCGAATTGAGTCCCAAGTCCCCTGTTCTCGAGTCAGAGTCCAAGTCGGAGTCACCAATGGTCGAGTCATGAGTTGAGTTACGAGTCCCTATGGCTGAAGACCCCGTGCTCGAGTCCTGGTCCAAGTGTTCAAGTCTGAGTCACTGGGTCCACCTTAACTCAAAATAGACATATAGTGTCGTGGCAAGAGGGACTCAGTCATTAAATAGTTTATCCATTTTCCTTTCTTTCTGTGCCACAAAAGGTGTGCATATATGCTACTGGTAATGGTCCCAAGATAGGCCTGTCTGATCACTCTCCTCGCTTGCTACCCCACAGATCACCAGTGATGTAGGCTAGGCTACATGTGCCAGGTGTGACCAAGGCCTGCACAGTGGCCTGCACCATTGAGAACAGTATAAACAGAATTGTTTTTACTGGGCCTTCGACAACGCAGTGGGTGGGGAACAGAGGAGGCTGATAGGAGGAGCTATAGAAGAACGGGCTAATTGTAATGCCTGGAATGGAATCAGTCTCCTTGCCAAAATCCTCAAAATTAATGACAGATTTCTGGATTTATCTTCAATTAATTCAGACTATTTTGAGACTGGCAACGTCATCTCAAGACGCCTGACTGGTCCTATCTGGCTGGCTGGCCGGACCGGACCTATCTGGCTGGCCTCTCTCTTTTTCTTTCTCTCTTTCTATTGCTCCTCTCTCTCTCTCTTGCTCCTCTCTCTCTCTCTTGCTCCTCTCTCTCTCTCTTCCTCTCGCTCTCTCGCTCGCTCTGGTTTTCTCACTCTATCACTCTCCATATCTCTCTCTCTCTCTTTCTCTCGCTCTCTCGCTCCTCTGGTTTTCTCACTCTATCACTCTCCATATCTCTCTCTCTCTCTCTTTCTCTCGCTCTCTCTGGTTTTCTCACTCTATCACTCTCCATATCTCTCTCTCTTCTTCTCTCGCTCTCTCGCTCCTCTGGTTTTCTCACTCTATCACTCTCCATATCTCTCTCTCTTCTTCTCTCGCTCTCTCGCTCCTCTGGTTTTCTCACTCTATCACTCTCCATATCTCTCTCTCTTCTTCTCTCGCTCTCTCGCTCCTCTGGTTTTCTCACTCTATCACTCTCCATATCTCTCTCTCTCTCTTTCTCTCTTTCTCTCGCTCACTCTGGTTTTCTCACTCTATCACTCTCCATATCTCTCTCTCTTCTTCTCTCGCTCTCTCGCTCCTCTGGTTTTCTCACTCTATCACTCTCCATATCTCTCTCTCTTCTTCTCTCGCTCTCTCGCTCCTCTGGTTTTCTCACTCTATCACTCTCCATATCTCACACTCCTCTCTCTCCCTTACCCTTTCACTCCCTGCCTCTCTTTCTCCCTGTCTCTCTCCCTGTCTCTCTTGCTCTCGTTCTTCCTATCTCTCTCCCTGCCTCTCTCTCTATACCTCCCTCTCTCTCTTTTCTCTGTTAGATCTTTCTCTCTTTTCTTTCTCTTTCTCTCTCTTGTTCTCGCTTTTGTTTAGCCTGTCTCTCGCTCTCCCTGTCTCTCTCTTTCTCTCTCTCGCTCTTCCTCTTTTTTTCCTTTCTCTCATTCTCGAGCTCCCTTACCCTTTCTCTCGCTCTCCCTGTCTCTCCGTGTGTTTCTCTCTCAGTCCTCCTCTCTGCACTAGCCCTCACTCTCCCTGTCTCTCTCCTTCTCTTTCTTTCTCTTTTTCTCAGTGTAAACACATTCTGGCCAGGCCACAGCTCCCCTCATTCTCTCACATCAAGCTCCCCCTACAATTCTGTGTTAACATTCTCACTTTGTGATTAGAGAGATACACTTCCAGGGCCACCCACGCCCAACTAACACCACACGCCATCCCCTACATAGAGTGTGATGTGTGTGTGTTCCACATTCAGCTTAAAATCATACTTCACAAAACCACATTTAATTCCACACAGTGTGCTCTCAGGCTTTAAATGAATGTGTAATCACGTAGCTAGCTGTCGAGTCCAACTGTGAAACAAGACTGGGTTACAGTGAGCCAGGTTGTAGGGTACGTTTCGTGTTTTTTATTCCCTTCAGTCTGTGCATGGCTCTCATCACTACCGTCATACAGACTGTGCTAAATTGACAGCAGATAGATCATGTTTCTGACCAAACAGATTTGGGGTTTGGTTTGTTATAGCTTGTCTTGAAATCTAAACTGTGTCAGAGTTAGAGACACATGTGAACTGACCTCAATTCAGTTAAGTTGCGTAACATGTCATTAACATACTCTTACATGTGTAATTATATATGGTCTATTTTTTTATTTCCATTGGCGTGAATGAAAGACAAAAATACATTAAATAAACATGTGATGACGCAGACTATGATCAATAACTAAATCATGTGAAATGTTTGATAAGCAGTTGAACCTTGTAGGGTCTGGACCCAGATTATCTAGAGCAGAGTACTGTGTTATAGTTGCAACGTGTTTATCAGGTCTGCACAGTGTGGCCAAACAAGGGGAGTGTCACCATTATGGTAAGTATGCTCCCTCTATGATTATCTCTCTCCCTCCCTCCTGCCAGGGCTGCTGAATACGTTAGCAACTGACTGTCAGCGGTGTAAAGTAGTAACTAAGTCAAAATACTTCTACACTCTGTAGTATCCGTTGATCATGTAATGCTTCCCTTGAATGTTGTAGTATACTGTGTAGAATACTACACTACACACTGTAGTATCCCTTGATCACGTGGTGCTTACTTTAGAACGTTTTGCTCAATTGGACTGCTAGCTAGTTACTTCTAGCTTCGTCAATGACGTTTTGATTTGAACTTGCTCATGCAGGGGACTTCCTCTGAGTTTCCCCCTCGATCATGTCGTGCTTACTATAGAATTTTGTAGTATACTTTAGAATTCTATACTTAACACTGTATCCCTTGTTTGATTGAAGAAATATATATATATTAACCTTTATTTAACTAGGCAAGTCAGTTAAGAACACATTTTTATTTACAATGAAGGCCTACCCCGGCCAAAACCTCCCCTAACCCGGACGACGCTTGGCCAATTGTGCACCACGGTATGGGACTCCCGATCACGTCCGGTTGTGATACAGTCCGTGATCAAACTAGGGTCTGTAGTGATGCCTCTCACACTGAAATGCAGTGCTTTAGACCGCTGCGCCACTCGGGAGCCTTTAAAAAAGTTTGACATTTATGTCCATTGTTGTCTTAATTCAAATATGTTTACACGTTTACAGCCAACCCACATGAACACATTCTATGGTCTAACTACTTTACTATTACTATATACTATAGTAATCACTGTAGTGTTTTTTCAGACTTTACTGTAGTATTCACTGTAGTGTTTTGCGGACATGACTGTAGTATAGTGTAGTATTCACAGTAGTGTTTTTGCAGACTTTACTGTAGTATACTATAGTATTCACTGTAGGGTTGTTGGGACATGACTGCAGTATACTATGGTATTCACTGTAGTGTATTTGCGGACATGACTGCAGTATACTATAGTATGTTGAACGCAGAACGAGGGAGAGCTCGGTTTGCTGCTTTGGAAAGTTTGTTGTTTTGAAGATGTATTGAAAAGTTTCTTAGTAGCTAGCTAAATGTTGAGTCTCTGAATGATTGGATCTAGAGCAGAGTACTGTGTTATAGTGTGTTATTGGATCTCTGAATGATCCAATGTTGACCTAAATGACTAATGATGATAAATACAATCCACCTGTGTGTAATCAAGTCTCCGTATAAATGCACCTGCACTGTGATAGTCTCAGAGGTCCGTTAAAAGCGCAGAGCACATCATGAAGAACAAGGAACACACCAGGCAGGTCCGAGATACTGCTGTGAAGAAGTTTAAAGCCGGATTTGGATACAAAAAGATTTCCCAAGCTTTAAACATCCCAAGGAGCACTGTGCAAGCGATAATATTGAAATGGAAGGAGTATCAGACCACTGCAAATCTACCAAGACCTGGCCGTCCCTCTAAACTTTCAGCTCATACAAGGAGAAGACTGATCAGAGATGCAGCCAAGAGGCCCATGATCACTCTGGATGAACTGCAGAGATCTACAGCTGAGGTGGGAGACTCTGTCCATAGAACAACAATCAGTCGTATATTGCACAAATCTGGCCTTTATGGAAGAGTGGCAAGAAGAAAGCCATGTCTTAAAGATATCCATAAAAAGTGTTGTTTAAAGCTTGCCACAAGCCACCTGGGAGACACACCAAACATGTGGAAGAAGGTGCTCTGGTCAGATGAAACCAAAATTGAACTTTTTGGCAACAATGCAAAACGTTATGTTTGGCGTAAAAGCAACACAGCTCATCACCCTGAACACACGATCCCCACTGTCAAGCATGGTGGTGGCAGCATCATGGTTTGGGCCTGCTTTTCTTCAGCAGGGACAGGGAAGATGGTTAAAATTGATGGGAAGATGGATGGAGCCAAATACAGGACCATTCTGGAAGAAAACCTGATGGAGTCTGCAAAAGACCTGAGACTGGGACGGAGATTTGTCTTCCAACAAGACAATGATCCAAAACATAAAGCAAAATCTACAATGGAATGGTTCAAAAATAAACATATCCAGGTGTTAGAATGGCCAAGTCAAAGTCCAGACCTGAATCCAATCGAGAATCTGTGGAAAGAACTGAAAACTGCTGTTCACAAATGCTCTCCATCCAACCTCACTGAGCTCGAGCTGTTTTGCAAGGAGGAATGGGAAAAAATTTCAGTCTCTCGATGTGCAAAACTGATAGAGACATACCCCAAGCGACTTACAGCTGTAATCGCAGCAAAAGGTGGCGCTACAAAGTATTAACTTAAGGGGGCTGAATAATTTTGCACGCCCAATTTTTCAGTTTTGATTTGTTAAAAAAGTTTGAAATATTCAATAAATGTCGTTCCACTTCATGATTGTGTCCCACTTGTTGTTGATTCTTCACAAAAAATACAGTTTTATATCTTTATGTTTGAAGCCTGACATGTGGCAAAAAGGTCGCAAAGTTCAAGGGGGCCGAATACTTTCGCAAGGCACTGTAGATTCAATGGTTGTAAAGATGGTGAGAGGTCTGTCCGTAATAAAGAGATGCTCTGCTTTTTTGACACCACACTCCAAAAAGCAAGTCCTAGTTAGTCTGCAGCTGGCCAAGAACAGAGTGGCACATCTTGCTCTTCATTGGAATCAGAGGGCTGATATAAATACTATGCATTCCAGTCTCTCTTGGCTGTTGAGTAGAGACTGACTGCATCCCTTCTTATTTTTATAAGAAACATTGTGTTGAAAATCCCAAATTGTTTGCATAGTCACCTTACACACAGCTCTGACACACACACGTACCCCATCAGACATGCCACCAGGGGTCTTTTCACAGACCCCAAATGCAGAACAAATTCAAGAAAGTGTACAGTATTAAATAGATCCATTATTGCACGGAACTCTGTTCCATCTCATATTGCTCAAATGAACAGCAAACCTGGTTTCAAAAAACAGCAAGGCACAGCGCCTCTCCCCTATCTGACCTAGATAGTGTGTGTGTATGTATTGACATGTAGGCTACGTGTGCCTTTTTTATTATTGATGTGGTTCTGTCCTTGAGCTGTTCTTGTCTATTAATGTTTGGTATTATGTCATGTTTCATGTTTGTGGACCCCAGGAAGAGTAGCTGCTGCTTTTGTAACAGCTAATGGAGATCCTAATAAAATACTAAATAGTATTCACTGTAGTGTTTTTGTGCTAAAATGTCACAGCTACCAGACTATGCCAGTTAGTGTTTAATGAGGGGAACACCTCAAACATAACATTAGACACACAGGTTCATGACAGGCCACCAATTGGGTGAGCTAACTGTTCTGAGCAATGCAATGGACTAGACATCTCCGTAGCAAAAATATAACATTTTTATTACAATTCTAACATGTAAATGTTACAGCTTCTAGGCCCATTAAAGACAATACAGAGGAAGATAAAGGAAAAGCTACCTTAATTGAAGCTTAGACGATTAGGTTTGACACATAACACATTAACACCAAAATCACTTAGATATATTACTTCCACTAGATAGCCTTCTGAAATACAACAGTATTTTAACTGAGATTCAGCTGACCAAGTTCACAAGATGACCAAAAACAGTGCCAAACAACACTTCCGATGGTAGAATATAACAATTAACGACTGCATGTACATAAAGAGATATTTTAGAAGTACAAATGACTTTACTTAAAGACAGTCACCTTATTGGAGGGCACTGCCAATAAACTGCCTGGACCTCAAACCAGAAAACTCTCAAAATGTAACAAGTCCTTTTGGGTATTATGGAAAAAATACATTATTTTCTTTAGGAATGTAGTGAAGTAAAAGTATATAAATAGTCAAGTAAAGAACAGATATCCCAAACATGTACTTATGTACTTTACACCACTGCTGGTCAGTAATCATTCAGTTCAATTACTTTCCCTTTCTTCAGCACTGGGATGAATAAAGTCACTGATGGTCAAACTCAACAGAAACCATTCAGAACAATCGATTATTATTAACATTTGACACTACCATTGATACTACAAGTACCAAAGGTAACAAATCAATATACTCAAAATGGCTGTTTGACTGTGCCGTTAGCATTTCACAGCTATTAGAGGCTGATATCAACTACACGAAACAAGCAATGGTGAAGGAGTCCTCTTCTTATTCTTTTCTATAAGGTAAAAGGTTTGTATTTCAATGACGCCTACTGGTTGCTGTTTGTGAGAGTTGTTTGTCGTGCTCAAACGAATGATGCTACGTTTGATACCAGAGATCTGAGGCATGCATCAAAATCGCTAAGCAGCTAACTCCGAAGCAGTGTGCTGATGTGCGTTTTATTTGATCAGAAGTATGTTATTAATGACGTCCGAAGCTTCGTTTGATCCCACCGATTTTGCCGTGAACCGGTGCTGCTTTCAAACAGTGACCTCTATTGGACACCATACTTACAAATATGCTTAGTTTCACCTGACTGGTAGCTTAGCATGTAGAGTAGGGAAATATGGAACATTCAGGGACTTCAGGGTATGAAGGCAAATCCTGTTGAAGGCACACTATTTAGAACATTGTTTTATGTGAAACCACGCTTTCTGCACTGTTGTTCAAATCATTTGTTTTATTTAGTATAGTAAACTCAGCAACAAAATAAACGTCCCTTTTTCAGGACCCTGTCTTTCAAAGATAATTAGTAAAAATCCAAATAACTTCACCGATCTTCATTGTAAAGGGTTTGAACACTGTTTCCCAAATAATTCCATATGTTCCGTTTTTGAAAAATGGTCAACTTGAAGGATAGAAAGGGAAGCATGATGTAAAACTGGCATTCCGACTGATTATAAGCTACTAAAGCTAACGACTTACTAAAGCACCACAGTTTTGATGTGAGCAAAAAATGTCTATCTGATAATCACACGCTGCTATTTATTGCTGACCAGCAGGTATCACTAATGTGCATTGTGAACTGATAATGAAGCTCCGAGTAATGAACCGTCTTTCAGCACAGAACACCATGGTTTCCCATCACTAGCTCAACTATTCAGCTCTGTCTGGGTGAAGGACCCGGATTGAAAGGAGGCCCCCTCGAAACTGCCCATATAAATATCTTGCCAAAGAGTTATGTAGTGCCCTCTGTCCCCACATGAGCATAGAGATGGGTAGAGGGCACACCTGCCTGAATGCCCTCCCCCGCATCCACGTCACCAAGAAGGAAATTCTGTACAAAGATTAAAAACCAACTGGCAGTTATCTTTTGGCTTTAACAGTATAAATAATCAACATTCATCAGACAATATGGTATGATATGGTATGATATGGCATGATAAGGTATGATATGGTATGATATGGTATGATATGGTATGTGACTTGAAGTCCTAAACATTATGATTGTCTGAATGGAGCAATATGTATTATTAGTTCTCTGATCTGATGTGGCGGACCCACTAAACACAAATACTTTGAAAATTATGTTTGAGTGTTGTAGTGTGCCTCTGGCTATCTGTAAGTCAAATTATGTTTGAGTGTTGTAGTGTGCCTCTGGCTATCTGTAAGTCAAATTATGTTTGAGTGTTGTAGTGTGCCTCTGGCTATCTGTAAGTAAAATTATGTTTGAGTGTTGTAGTGTGCCTCTGGCTATCTGTAAGTAAAATTATGTTTGAGTGTTGTAGTGTGCCTCTGGCTATATGTAAGTCAAATTTAAATAAATAATCAACAACATAGTCATGCCATGTGGTTTGCTTAATATAAGGAATGTGAAATAATTTAAGAATATTTAAAACCACATACCTTTAGACTTTAACTCAAGTATTATTTTGCTGGGTGACTTTCACTTGTACTTGAGTCATATCTTTACTTTTAAGCAAGTTTGACAATTGGGTACTTTTCCACCACTGCTGACTATACAAATCACATCTGCTTCATCCTATGTTCATATCTCTCTCTCTCTGTCTCTCTCTCTCTCTCTCTCTCTCTCTCTTTCTCTCTCTCTCTCTCTCTCATCCTCTCTCCTATGTTTGAAGAAGAAGCAGGGGAGAGTCTGTCTTGTTTGCTCAGTCTGATTGCATGGGTGCCCATTATTTCTATATTTTTCCATATCTTTGCGGATGTTTGGCTTTTCCAAGAACAACAGAACCTCCTATATGTTTTGCTATGGTTTTGTTTTGGTATCCATTACTGGTCAGGAGATGATGAGGCAAAAGGGGATAGAGCACATGTCTGTGTTGTATCAGTGTGTACTGTACTACTCTTTCTTTCTCAGATTTGACCTAGTTCCTCTGCCTCTGCCCAAACGTCTCTGGAAGAAATAGTGTGTGTGTGAGAGAGAGAGAGAGGGGGGTATATAGATTTTCCTTCGCTTTGGCCCTCCTGCTGAGAAACAGCTGATGAGATGAAAACACAGGGGGAAGAGAGGGGAATTGACACAACCAGGTGGAGGAGAATTCATGTTGCACAGGTCATAGAGAGGTAAAATACAAAAATATATGTTTTGAATAAATAAAAACATTATATACAAGACTTCAGACCTGATGTACCTTTTCTTTACCACTACTGATCTTCATGTGCCCAACCAGGGTTTCCCCTTACAACAGAAGGACGTATAGAGAGCTACTGTATGTGGGCCATGTGGGTACAGTAGATGATAGATCTGCATTTCAAGTGAGCTCATGTCTGTTACCAAGCTGTTTTTGGCAGGCAGGCAGGTGGACAGGCAGGCAGGCAGGCAGGCAGGTGGACAGGCAGGCAGGCAGGCAGGTGGACAGGCAGGCAGGCAGGTGGACAGGCAGGCAGGCAGGTAGGTAGACAGGCAGGCAGGCAGGCAGGTGGACAGGCAGGCAGGCAGGCAGGCAGGTGGACAGGCAGGCAGGTGGACAGGCTGGCAGGTGGACAGGCAGGCAGGTGGACAGGCAGGCAGGTGGACAGACAGGCAGGCAGGCAGGCAGGTGGACAGACAGGCAGGCTTACAGACGGGCGGATCAACGTGAATAAAGTTCCATGGAGAATCAGATTACAGTACGTATATACTGTAGGTAGACCTCGTCTTGATTTCACTCTCACATGCCACCCCCCCCCATGCACACACACACACACATGCACACACATGCATACTGCACCCACGGCCACACCGCCATGCACGCCTGCACAAACTCTGAGTTGTTGATTCAAATAGGATCATCAACAGTCAGCCGTATAAATACCACTGGTTTTCCCATCCTTTGGAACTTTCCCTCCCATCAGCCAGCATCAGGGAATGTATGTTGAGCTGCATTAGTAGCTAAAATAGAAAAGTCAATATTAAAATATGCACTTAAATCTTCTTGTGGACATAAAGATGTGTTGGAAATAAAACATGCTGTGACTTTCTAACAACAAATGCAAATGAACCATTGCCAGACACATACTGTCTGTCCGTTGGTATGTTACTGCAGGCTTAGACACGTGCCAGATATTTCCCTGCAGAAAATGTATTGAGTTGATTGGTTGCTGTGTTGTGCTCCAGGGTGGGTCATCCTATACTTGTTGTCATCATTGCTATTAATATCTGGAGTGTGACTTGTTGGGGAGGTCTGTGAGGTGGCGTCAGCGCTCGTGACCTGTCAGACAGACAGCTAGCTGCCGTCACTCAAACTGTGATTAGCAGATCTCCAGACCTGGGGCAAATACACACCTCAAACACTTCCAAGCACTAGAGCTGCACGTGGAACCATTGGAATAGACCTAAATGTGCAAACTAAGCTGAATCAATCACATACTGTACGTCAAAAATATTTGCAACATATTTGATTACATTAAAGTACTTCAAACTTTCCAGCCTTGCATCGGTACCGCCTGCCGTGCGGTAGCAGAGAGAAATGTCTATGACTAGGGTGGCTGGAGTCGTCGACAATTTTTAGGACCTTCCTCTGACACCACCTGGTATAGAGGTTCTGGGTGGCAGGGAGCTCGGCCCCAGTGATGCACCCTACGTACCTTTTAGGTAAATACCTGCTCATATCTGCAACATAGAGTTAACCCTGTTGCTACCCTCATGTCTTTATGATACTGGTCCTTTTATTGTTTAGAAATATGAATAATACTTCTAGAAGTTACACATTATCCCTCTGACCACAGAACCTACTGTGAATTCAGACTGGAGGATTTGACCTCATTTGTACTCTGGTACTGTTTGCTGTAAAGCTCTGTCAGTGATAAATCCCAGTGTGTTTGTGTGTCTGTGTGTGTCAGTGAAACTCCTGCCTATCTGCCATCCTCACAGTCTGGGTGATGGGAGCGACATGTCGACGGCGCCAGGCAGTCGTTGCGACACACACACACGCACGCACACACATACACATGCACACGCACACGCACACGTGCCAGGTGCCACGGCAGAAAATGTTTGTTTCAAAGATGTTTGTTTGTTTGACAACAAAAGGTTTTTCCTTCATTGAAGAGCCTAACCTTCACGCTCAGAAACACACACAGACATGCATGCGCAAGCCTGCACAGACACATATGTACACACACAGAGAAGCACGCAGGCACACACACACACACACACACAGCCGTCTGGTATTTCAGTGAGGACCCAGGTACAGACTCAGACAGACAGAGCCATCCAGTGTCAACAGCAACCACCGCCAGTTACCGCTCTCTCTCTCTGTTTGTGTGTGTGCGTTTTTGGTTTTACAATCCTTGTGGGGACCAGAAATCCTCACAAGGATAGTAAATGAAGGAAAACATTTGGACAAGCGGGGACATTTCGACGGTCCCCACAAGGAAAAAGGCAATTTTAGGGTTAGGGTTTAGGTTTATGGTTAGGTTTAGGAGTTAGGGTTAGGAGTTAGGGTTAGGAGTTAGGGTTAGAATTGAGGTTTAGGGTTAGGGTTAGGAGTTAGGGTTAGGTTTAGGTTTAGGTTTAGGGTTAATGTTAAGGTTAGGGTTAGGTTAGGTTTAGGTTTAGGGTTAGGTTTAGGTTTAAGGTTAGGGTTAGGAGTTAGGGTCAGGGTTAGGGTTAGGGTTAATGTTAAGGTTAGGGTTAGGTTAAGGGTTAATGATTAAGGGTTAGGGAAAATAAGTTTTTGAATGGGAATCAATTGTTTGATCCTCACAAGGATAGTAAAACAAGTGTGTGTGAGTGTGGGTGTGCGTGTGCATGCGTGTGTGTGTGTATGTAGAGAGAGATGGAGAATCATATCATCTCAGATTCAGCTTTTTACATGAAATGTTTCCTGGATCATTGAAAAGGCCAATAGTTCAGAGCTGTAGAGCAGGTCTGAATGATTACATTTCTCAAACAGCATCATTACATCCACGTGTAACATTTAGTAACCAGGTCAACAGAATTACAGACATCAGGAAGGTGAGAAGGACAGTAGAGGCTTGTCTAAGCTCAGAAGTGTGAAAAGGTTACTATATTCCAGAACCAGTGTTTCCCCCTGGAAGCCTCTGGCTGTGTTCGAATTGCATCCTATTCCCTGTATAGTGCACTACTTTTGATCAGAGCCCTATGGGCCCTGGTCAAAGTAATGCACTACATAGGGAATAGGATGCCATTCGGGGCGCAACCTCTGTGTGTGTCAGGAGTGAGAAGAACTCTGCAGCACATTTCCTCTGGTCTGATTGACTTCCTGTCTCCGTGCCACTCTCCTTCCTCCCATTCAAGTTCTTTATTTAAGTTCTTTATTTTCAGGCCAGGTCATTGTGTTCCAGAGACCAGTCTGACCAACGTTTTCAGACACAGTGGACAGTGTAAATCCAATACAATTTTATTTGTCATATGCTTCGTAAGCAACAGGTGTAGACTAAGAGGTACATGCTTGCTTACAGGACCTTCCCAACAATGCAGAGAAAAATAATAACAGGAGGAATAAATACACAATGAGTAATAATAACTTGGCTATATACACGGGGTACCAGTACCCAGTCAATGTGCAGGGGTAATTGAGGTAGATATGACTAGGCAACAGGATAGATAATAAACAGTAGCAGCAGCATATGTGATGAGTCAAAAGAGCTAGTGCAAAGAGGGTCAACGCAGATAGTCCAGGTAGCTATTTGATGAACTATTTAGCAGTCTTATGGCTTGGGGATAGAAGCTGTTCAGGTTACTGTCGGTTTCAGCCTTTGTGCACCTGTACAGCATCCTTAGTGATGTGGAACTTGAAGTTCTCGACCCACTCCACTACAGCCCTGTCTATGTGGTTTTGTATTTGTATTTATTAAGGATCGATTTGTATTTGTATATATTAAGGATCCCCGTTAGCTGCTACGAAGGCAGCAGCTCCTCTTCCTGGGGTCCAACAGCATTAAGGCAGTTATACACAACAAAAATATTACAAGACATTTCATAACACTTTTCACAACACATTAAGTGTGTTCCCTCAGGCCACTACTCTACTACCACACATCTACAATACAAAATCCATGTGTACGTGTGTGTAGAGTGCGTATGTTAGCATGTGTATGTGTATGCGTGTGTCTGTGCCTGTGTGTGTGTGTCTCTTCACAGTCCCCGCTGGTCCATAACGGGGAATTTTTTATCCGTTTTATAATCTCATTCTACTGCTTGCATCATCTACTTGATGTGGAATAGAGTTCCATGTAGCCATGGCTCTGTGGAGTACTGTGTGCCTCCCATAGTCTGTTCTGGACTTGGGGACTGTGAAGAGACCTCTGGTTGCATGTCTTGTGGCGTAGCCATGTATGTCTGAGCTGGGTGCTAGTAGTTTAAACAGACAGCTCAGTGCATTCCGCATGTCGATACTTCTTAGAAAAACAAGTAGTGATGAAGTCAAACTCTCCTCTACTTTGACCCATGAGAGATTGACATACATATGGGGCAGCAGGGTAGCCTAGTGGTGAGAGTGTTGGACTAGTAACCGAAAGGTTGCAAGTTCAAATCCCCAAGCTGACAAGGTAAAATCCTGTCGTTCTGCCCCTGAACCCACTGTTCCTAGGCCATCATTGAAAATAAGAATTTGTTCTTAACTGACTTGACCTAGTTAAATAAAGAAAAAATATTATCAATGTTAGCTCTCTGTGTACAATCTTTGCTGTGGCACCTGACCACACAACTTGACAGTAGTCTAGGTGCAACAAAACTAGGGCCTGTAGGACCTGCCTTGTTGATAGTGTTGTTAACTTCTTCTAAGTTCTTAACTGACTTGCCTAGTTAAATAAAGAAAAAATATTATCAATGTTAGCTCTCCGTGTACAATCTTTTCTGTGGCACCTGACCACACAACGTGACAGTAGTCTAGGTGCAACAAAACTAGGGCCTGTAGGACCTGCCTTGTTGATAGTGTTAACTTCTTGGTGACAGGGGGCAGTATTTTCATGTCCAGATGAAATGCATGCCCATATTCAACTGCCTGCTACTCATCCCCAGAAGATAAGATATGCATATGATTAGTAGATTTGGATCGCAAACACTCTGACATTTCTAAAACTGTTTGAGTCATGTCTGTGAGTATAACATAACTTATTTAGCAGGCGAAACCCTGAGGACAAACCATTCAGATTTTTCTTTTTTTTTGAGGTCACTCTCTTTTCAATGGGTTTCATTGGGAATACAGATTTCTAAGGGACCTTCTTGCAGTTCCTATCGCTTCCACTGGATGTCAACAGTCTTTAGAAATTGGTTGAGGTTATTCATTTGTGTAATGAAGAAGGCCATCTTGAACGAGGGTACTGTTAGTTAGAGGCGCGTGACCAGAAAGCATGCTTCAGTTTGTTTTCTTCCTGTATTGAACACAGAACATCCCGTCTTCAATTTTATCGATTATTTACGTTTAAAAAAATACCTAAAGTTGTATTACAAAAGTAGTTTGAAATGTTTTGAAAAAGTTTACAGGTAACTTTTGAGATATTTTGTGGTCACATTGAGCAAGTTGGAAGCGGTATTTTTCTGGATCAAACGCGCCAAATAAATGGACATTTTGGATAAATATAGACGGAATTAATCGAACAAAAGGACCATTTGTGATGTTTATGGGACATATTGGAGTGCCAACAAAAGAAGCTTGTCAAAGGTAAGGCAAGAATTATATTTGTATTTCTGCGTTTTATGTCACGCCTGCAGGGTTGAAATATGGTTTCTCTCTTTGTTTACGGAGGTGCTATCCTCAGATAATAGCATCGTTTGCTTTCGCCGAAAAGTTATTTGGATTTTTACTAATTATCTTTGAAAGACAGGGTCCTGAAAAAGGGACGTTTATTTTGTTGCTGAGTTTACTATACTAAATAAAACAAATGATTTGAACAACAGTGCAGAAAGCGTGGTTTCACATAAAACAATGTTCTAAATAGTGTGCCTTCAACAGGATTTGCCTTCATACCCTGAAGTCCCTGAATGTTCCATATTTCCCTACTCTACATGCTAAGCTACCAGTCAGGTGAAACTAAGCATATTTGTAAGTATGGTGTCCAATAGAGGTCACTGTTTGAAAGCAGCACCTGTTCACGGCAAAATCGGTGGGATCAAACGAAGCTTCGGATGTCATTAATAACATACTTCTGATCAAATAAAACACACATCAGCACACTGCTTCGGAGTTAGCTGCTTAGCAATTTTGATGCATGCCTCAGATCTCTGGTATCAAACGTAGCATCATTCGTTTGAGCACGACAAACAACTCTCACAAACAGCAACCAGTAGGCGTCATTGAAATACAAACCAAATACTTATTTTCCACCATAATTTGCAAATAAATTCATTAAAAATCCTACAATGTGTTTTTCTGGGGTTTTTTTTCTCATTTTGTCTGTCATAGTTGAAGTGTACCTATGATGAAAATTACAGGCCTCTCTCATCTTTTTAAGTGTGAGAACTTGCACAATTGGTGGCTGACTAAATACTTTTTTGCCCCACTGTATTTGGGCTGCAATCTGAAGTGCAGTTAACTCTAATGGAATTATCCTCTGCAGCAGAGGTAACTCTGGGTCTTCCTTTCCTCTGGTGGTCCTCATGAGAGCTAGTTTCATCAGAGCGCTTGATGGTTGTCGTGACTGCACTTGAAGAAACTTTCAAAGTTCTTGAAATGTTCTGCATTGACTGACCTTCATGTCTTAAAGTAATGATGGATTGTCGTTTCTCTTTGCTTATTTGAGCTGTTCTTGCCATAATATGGACTTGGTCTTTTACCAAATAGGGCTATCTTCTGTATACCACCCCTACCTTGTCACAACACAACTGATTGCCTCAAATGCATTAAGAAGGAAAGAAATTCCACAAATTTACTTTGAACAAGGCACACCTGTTAAATGAAATGAATTCCAGGTGACTACATCATGAAGCTGGTTGAGAATGCCAAAAGTGTGCAAAGCTGTCATCAAGGCAAAGCGTGGCTACTTTGAAGAATCTCAAATATAAATTAGATTTTGATTTAAGACTTTTTTAGTTTCTACATGACTCCATATGTGTTATTTTATAGTTTTGATGTCTTCACTATTATTCGTCAATGTAGAAAATAGTAAAAATAAAGAAAAACCCTTGAATGAGTAGATGTGTCCAAACTTTTGACTGGTACTGTATGTACTGAAAAACCCATTGAATGAAAACTCCAAGAGAAAATCTGTTAGCCAGCAAGTAGGAGGGTTTCAGCAGTTGAATTAAAATGATTCAGCACGTGCAAGGGAAGCTGCAAAGCCTGCACCTGCATGAGGTAAGTTGGAATACCAACTACTGAGAAGTGTGTAGGAAAGGCGTGCGTAAGAAAGGCCTACATTTCCCACGTCTGCATTGGGCCCCCGGAGAATATCTCTAAGGGAAAGACTGCTTTGTGGTATTTGCAAAGACATACACATGCTGTGTGGCGTGTGAGCATGGCGTGTATGTGGGTGGGAACTGCCTTCTTTTTGGAAGCCAGTTGTCTGACTGGAGATATTAATGTATCTTAGTTCCACCTGGAGAAATTGATCCTCAAACAAACAAGCTTGAGTCCAAGGTGAAGGCCTGTAGGTGAAAGGTCAGTGTGTAGAGATAGTTGATCTATTTATCTACAGTTTACCTCATTTTTTGTTTTGCTTTATCTCTATTGCTCAGTGTGTGTTTAATGACTCCAAATTATCTTTACTGTAATCTTTTAATTTAATAGCCTCATACATTTTTTTTAAATAAACAACAAACAAACAGTTTACTTTATTTTGACTTCGGTTCCCTTGACCTGACATCCAAACATCAAAGTGCATTGTTGTTCTCTCAAACACAAGGAGAGCTTGGTGGGGTACGATATGAGACAATACACTTGCCTTTGAGTATCTGATGATTTAAAACAGGATTCCTCCTAATCCAAAAAGGTTCCCTCCTCTCCTCTCTTCTCTCTCAGGACAAGGACAGCTCCGATGCACCATCGTATTTCATCTGTAAATGGGTGACACAGTTAATGCAACACTGATCACAGATAATGGGCAAAAGACTAATTTCCTTAATTAGTTTATTATCTCTATTATTATCTCTGCCTCACACAGAGAAAGTGCTGATTAATAATGATCGCACTTAGGCGTCACATGACCTACAGTAGTATATGTTGAGAGAAGTCATAAAACTTGAGTGTGTGAGGTGTTTGTAATAAGAAGATTAAAACAGATTCAGCTTTCCTTTGAGCCTCTCTGTCATCGCCTGTGATTAAACGAGCACATTCCTCCCTCTCTCTATCCTTTCTTTCAGGGATACCCTATCAGGTTTCCTGGCCTGATTCTGGTAGTAAAGCAAAGAACTCCTTTCTATTTCCCTTGCTATTATCCAGGTAAGTCTCACTGAGATGAAAATCTCTTCTTTGAGAGAGACCTGTTTTAGGGCTGGATTCAATCTGTGTCGCCTAAGTATCACGTATTCTTATCTTTTATTATTTCTTATTGTTGTTGCATTGTCGAGAAGGAACCTGCATGTAAGCCCTTCGTTGGGCAATGTATATACAGTGGCAAGAGAAAGTATGTGAACCCTTTGGAATTACCTGGATTTCTGGATAAATTGGTCATAACATTTGATCTGACCTTCATCTAAGTCACAACAAAAGACAAACACAGTGTGCTTAAACTAATAACACACAAATTATAGTATTTTTCTCGCCTATATTGAGTACATCTTTTAAACATTCACAGTGTAGGTTGGAAAAAGTATGTGAACCACTAGGCTAATGACTTCTCCAAAAGCTAATTGGAGTCAGGAGTCAGCTGACCTGGAGTCCAATCAATGAGACAAGATTGGAGATAATGGTTAGAGCTGCCCTGTCCAATAATAAACACTCCAAAATGTGAGTTTGCTATTCACAAGAAGCATTGCCTGATGTGAACCATGCCTCCAACAAAAGAGATCTCAGAAGACCTAAGATTAAGAATTGTTGACTTGCATAAAGCTGGAAAGGGTTACAAAAATATCTCTAAAAGCCTTGATGTTCATCAGTCCACAGTAAGAGAAATAGTCCACAAATGGAGAAAGTTCAGCACTGTTGCTACTCTCCCTAGGAGTGGCCGTCCTGCAAAGATGACTGCAAGAGCACAACGCAGAATGCTCAATGAGGTTAAGAAGAATCCTAGAGTGTCAGCTAAAGACTTACAGAAATCTCTGGAACATGGTAACATTTCTGTTGATGAGTCTATGATACGTAAAACACTAAACAAGAATAAATCAAATCAAATCAAATCAAATTTTATTTGTCACACATACACATGGTTAGCAGATGTTAATGCGAGTGTAGCGAAATGCTTGTGCTTCTAGTTCCGACAATGCAGTAATAACCAACAAGTAATCTAACTAACAATTCCAAAACTACTGTCTTATACACAGTGTAAGGGGATAAAGAATATGTACATAAGGATATATGAATGAGTGATGGTACAGAGCAGCATAGGCAAGATACAGTAGATGGTATCGAGTACAGTATATACATATGAGATGAGTATGTAAACAAAGTGGCATAGTTAAAGTGGCTAATGATACATGTATTACATAAGGATGCAGTCGATGATATAGAGTACAGTATATACGTATGCATATGAGATGAATAATGTAGGGTATGTAACATTATATTAGGTAGCATTGTTTAAAGTGGCTAGTGATATATTTACATAATTTCCCATCAATTCCCATTATTAAAGTGGCTGGAGTTGAGTCAGTGTCAGTGTCAGTGTGTTGGCAGCAGCCACTCAATGTTAGTGGTGGCTGTTTAACAGTCTGATGGCCTTGAGATAGAAGCTGTTTTTCAGTCTCTCGGTCCCAGCTTTGATGCACCTGTACTGACCTCGCCTTCTGGATGATAGCGGGGTGAACAGGCAGTGGCTCGGGTGGTTGATATCCTTGATGATCTTTATGGCCTTCCTGTAACATCGGGTGGTGTAGGTGTCCTGGAGGGCAGGTAGTTTGCCCCCGGTGATGCGTTGTGCAGACCTCACTACCCTCTGGAGAGCCTTACGGTTGTGGGTGGAGCAGTTGCCGTACCAGGCGGTGATACAGCCCGCCAGGATGCTCTCGATTGTGCATCTGTAGAAGTTTGTGAGTGCTTTTGGTGACAAGCCGAATTTCTTCAGCCTCCTGAGGTTGAAGAGGCGCTGCTGCGCCTTCTTCACGATGCTGTCTGTGTGAGTGGACCAATTCAGTTTGTCTGTGATGTGTATGCCGAGGAACTTAAAACTTGCTACCCTCTCCACTACTGTTCCATCGATGTGGATAGGGGGTGTTCCCTCTGCTGTTTCCTGAAGTCCACAATCATCTCCTTAGTTTTGTTGACGTTGAGTGTGAGGTTATTTTCCTGACACCACACTCCGAGGGCCCTCACCTCTTCCCTGTAGGCCGTCTCGTCGTTGTTGGTAATCAAGCCTACCACTGTTGTGTCGTCCGCAAACTTGATGATTGAGTTGGAGGCGTGCGTGGCCACGCAGTCGTGGGTGAACAGGGAGTACAGGAGAGGGCTCAGAACGCACCCTTGTGGGGCCCCAGTGTTGAGGATCGTGTTCATGAGGAGGACACCACGGAGAAGCCACTGCTGTCCAAAAAAAACATTGCTGCATGTCTGAGGATCGCAGAAGAGCACCTGGATGTTCCACAGCGCTACTGGACAAATAGTCTGTGTACAGATGAAACTAAAGTTGAGTTGTTTGGAAGGAACACACAACACTATGTGTGGAGAAAAAAAGGCACAGCACAGCAACATCAAAAATACATTCCCAAGTTTGTCAAGACATTTTGCAGGAGTATGTAAGGCTATCTGTCCTCCAATTTAAGCTCAACAGAAGTTTGGTGATGCAACAGGAGAACGAATAAATCAACAACAGGATGGCTTCAACAGAAGAAAATACGACTTCTGGAGTGGCCCAGTCACTGACCTCAACCCGATTGAGATGCTGTGGCATGACCTCAAGAGACCGGTTCACACCAGACATCCCAAGCATATTGCAGAACTGAAACAGTTTGTAAAGAGGTCCAAAATTCCTCCTGAACGTTGTGCATGTCTGATCCGCAACTACAGAAAACATTTGGTTGAGGTCATTGCTGCCAAAGGAGGGTCAACCAGTTATTAAATCCAAGGGTTCACATACTTTTTCCACCCTGCACCTTGAATGTTTACACAGTGTTCAATAAAGACATGAAAACGTATACTTGTTTGTGTGTTATTAGTTTAAGCAGACTGTCTATTGTTGTGAATTAGACGAAGATCAGATCAAATTGTATTACCAATTTATGCATAAATCCAGGTAATTCCAAAGGGTTCACATACTTTTTCTTGCCACTGCATACCATGCGTATCCCATAAGGAAACTTGAAACGTATAGCGCGATTGCAATTTAAAGCAACGTTCATGGAGACTGCTACACTCAGAGTAAATGCCGTCTCAATCGGAAATTACTTTTAGATTCGCGGATCTTCCACAAAACCTCCGCGATATGGATTGAATCCAGACCTTAGACTCCACTAAAGAGGTGGGGAGGATATAAAACAAAAACAAAACTCCAAATTCAGCAGAGTGAAATTACATTTGGAATTCAGAATTGAAAGTTAAAGACAAGAACATATTGTAAAGTGACAGACTTGCTAAAGTGAGAAATTGAACTTTCCCACATATTCCTACATATGTTTGTGGGATGGTATTTTATTGCTATATTCCGAAATAACTGACTTGGGGAGAAGCTGTAAAAGATGTGTAAAGGGGGATATATTAATCAGGTTGGATTAACGACCTGGTGATATGCTAATAGGGGCCTGGACATGAACTGAAGAGGAGGAATGGTGTTTCCATGAATAGATGAACAGATGAAGCCGTTTCCTAGGTGTATTTATGGAGGACTAGTTCTGGGCACCGTGCTTCTAGCTCCTACTTAATCCCATTGCTCCCTTCTTGTGTGTGTATGTGCGTGCGTGGTTTGAATGATTGACCTGTTCCATAACACTGTCTTTGTAATCAACTTTGGCAAGCAAGACAATACACACGTAGACTGTACATGAGTTTTCTATGTTTAGTTTCTGTGGCATCACTGTGACTGACAAATGTGTTAGGAAGATCAATAGAACCCCACATAGAGACAGGGACAAGTTGTTTAAATCAGTTAGCTGGGGCCTGATGTGAGAGAGCAGATTGTTGGTTCAATAGATTCCAGAGCTGAATGGAAAGTTGGTTTGGGATGTAGGCCACTGGCCTCGTTCTATGTGTCGGTTGGCTGGGTGGTGGTTGATGTGCCACAGATGGGCACAGATAGGGTTTTATCTGCCCAGTCACTGAAGGTTTTCTTGTCAATTCAGTGTCATGCCTTAGAACAAGCCTCTCCTACTCCACGGCTGCATTGCAGTGCTTCTTGGTGGCAGTGCATGGGTGTGTGTTGAATAATGAATAAAAGCCCAGGGATTTGGAGTGTTGAAGTAATTAGAGATGGATCTTTACCAAGGAAGAGCAGCCAGAGGAGAGCAGACACAGGTCCAGAAACACACACACACACACACACACACACACACACACACACACACACACACACACACACACACACACACACACACACACACACACACACACACACACACACACACACACACACAGACACACACATGTACCCACAGAGTGCTAAGGGCTAGAGAGTAAAAATAACTTGATGTTTTTGCATCTGTGAACATATGTTTGTGAGGTATTTTGGTGCATAGCCACAGGAAGTAGGGTTGCTGAGGGTGCTGCATCTCCCCCTGATATATAACAAAAATAAATGTATAATAATAATAATAATATTAATAATAATAAAATAATTTGGGGGCAAATTTAGTGAACTAGGCCTTTATTACTCCAGCAGACAGCACTGTATGAGCAATAATACTTTTTTCTCCCTCAAAGTGATTATTTAGGTGTGATATTTATGGGTTAGGGGTGATTATTTAGAGGTGATTATTTAGGGGTGATATTTAGGGGTGATTATTTAGGGGTGATTATTTTATGGGTGACTGTTTGTGGGTGACTATTTGTGGGTGATTATCTGGGGCTGATTATTTAGGGTGATTATTTAGGGTTGATTATTTTATGGGTGATTATTTGTGGGTGATTATTTTGGGGTGATTATTTTGGGGTGATTATTTCAGGGTGATTATTTGGGGGCTTGCCTGCATTCTTTGAATAACCTATGAGAGTATCTAGATTTACCTTGTGAAGTTTGAGATTTTCTTTACGCTGCGGTGTGTGTTCATTACACACAACTCCAGGCTGTTAGAGAAATTACTATTTTCTCTCTTGGTTCAGTCAGATTGCTACCCTCTGTAGATAACACATGGTGGTAATCCGAGTATTACAGTTACTGAGCACATTGTGAAGACGTGGGCTCAGCAGCCTCGGAGACATCTGTAAGGACGTGGTACAGAATTATTCAACGGGAAGAAAGCAGAGAAACGGAAACAGACAGGTCTTACTGCTCTACTTAAACCCTGTCATCCTCTCAAACCCTGTTTATGGGTAGGGGAAGGTGGAGGGAGAGGGGAATGATGGGGAGACAGCGAGAGGAAGAGAACACGCTACTCTACATACTCCAGTTCACCTACAGGCCTTCATGAGAAAAGAAGGGAGATGAGAGGGAAGGTGGAGGGGGATCTGTTGTTTTCTCTTGTGATCTGAGCTAAACAACCCTCCTTAGGCAAACTAACCTTTGACCCTTGAGCTCTCAACTCTCTCCCTGTGAGGTCATCCCTATAGGCTATCTCCATCTCATCACACTGTCTATATCATCTCTTCCCTGTCCTGCATCTCTCTAATCTAACAGATATCCAGTTCAAGATATTGATAATATGGGCCATGCCTGGCTCTCCTCACTACATCACACCACTATGTCACTTAATGGTTAATCTCTTAAGGAGGAAACACATTGCACTGAATGATGGTCTGCCTTTTGTTTGACGTTCATTTGCTGTTCATTTGGTGCATTGTGTTTCAGGGAGCACCTGCCGGTAGCTGTCTGACTGCTGACATTTTCGCCCATTTCTGCATGTGGAATTGGTTTGCATTAGGTTTACAAATTATGGCCGGCACTCTGTTCAGAGGTGCTGAGTATTCCTCGGGTCGGCAAACGCTAGCGCAGTGTCTATGCTTTTATGGGTTTCAAGATTACTTTATGGTTAATTAAGGGTTGGACCAAGTACCGCAGGGATCAGCAACTGCAGAGCTCATCTAGAAAACTGGATGAAGAATCTTGAACGGAGCAATTAGGTTTGATCAAATCAAACGAGATGAGTCATGAAGAAAAGACACGCACAGTATTACATGTACGCTGAACCAGGACACCATATCCAAGTCAAAGAAGTTGGAATGAACAAAACGAACTCTCTAAGGTAATACCTTGCAGTGCTTTGGATGACTAAGGAGACCTTTGAATAGCGTTGTTTACCATTGTGTTGCTGTAATCTACCAGGGATGTCTTCTACTCTCCCTGAGTTTGACAACTCAATGACTCACAGATAAGCTGTGGTGCCACTGCGGGGATCACCACATCCAGATACACACACACTTTCTGTTTTTGTGAACTGGCCTCATTTCTCCCCAGCGCTCCCTCCACTGAGACAACACACTCCAGGCCAGTGTTTTCCAAACCTTTTCGGTTACTGTACCACCAAATTCCTTTTTACCCCTGAAGTACCGCCTGTGTTTTTTTTTTACCAGTAGGTCTATGGTATCATGAGTCTTTTTAAGTACCCACTGTGGATAAGCCAAGTATCCCCAGGGGTCCTAGTACCACCGGTTGAGAACTACTACTCTAAGTTACATAGCGGGTGAGATGTTATCATAAAGCCAGTATTCACTCATTAAACTCTGCATCATACATACCACTTAACTCTCAGCACGGTTTTACATCTCAGGTCGGCTGAAACACAAACACGCAAGCGCGCACACACACACACACACACACACACACACACACACACACACACACACACACACACACACACACACACACACACACACACACACACACACACACACACACACACACACACACACACACCCCTGTGTGAACCCAGGGCAGATGTGATGTCAGTGAGGGATGAGGTTCTGGTCTTATCACCTTCCCAGAAAGCACTTGTGCTTTATCTACTTCTTCCTGAGAGAAGCAGGCCACTCTGACGCACCAATCCCACGCCTCTACTGTAAGAGATATGAGGGTTCAAATCAAAGAGATGACATCTTTCTCTCTCCCATTCCCTTCCTGTCCCCTTCTCCCTCTGACCCAAAACAGTTTCAGTTAATCAACAGCCCCAGGCTCCTGCAGGCAGGATTAGTTCCACACACTCTAAAATAAGATGAAATGTTTTCTAACTCTGAAAATAGAAGAAACATATTAGGACCTACTAATTGTATACAGGTACCCTGATGAACCAGACTGATTTCAGATTTCGGGGTGCAATGCAAATAGTCTGGGTAGCCATGTGACTAGATGTTCAGGAGTCTTATGGCTTGGGGGTAGAAGCTATTTAGGAGCCTCTTGGACCTAGACTTGGCACTCCGGTACTGCTTGCCATGCGGTAACAGAGAGAATAGTCTATGACTGGGGTGGCTGGGGTCTTTGACAATATTTAGGGCCTTCCCCTGACACCGCCTGCTAAAGAGGTCCTGGATGGCAGGAAGCTTGGCCCCAGTGATTTTACTGGGCAGTTCGCAGTACCCTCTGTAGTGCCTTGAGTTCAGAGGTCGAGCAGTTGCCATACCAGGCAGTGATGCAACCAGTCAGAATGCTCTTGATGGTGCAGCTATAGAACCTTCTGAGGATCTGAGGACCCATGCCAAATCTTTTCAGTCTCCTGAGGGCGAATAGGTTTTGTCGTGCCCACTTCACATTTGTCTTGGGGTGCTTGGATCATGTTAGTTTGTTGGTGATGTGGATGCCATGGAACTTGAAGCTCTTAACCTGCTCCACTGCAGCCCCATTGATGAGAAGGGGGGAGTGCTCGGTCCTCTTTTTCCTGTAGTCCACAATCATCTCCTTTGTCTTGATCACGTAGAGGGAGAGGTTGTCCTCGCAGCACACGGCCAGGTCTCTGACCTCCTCCCCATAGGCTGTCTCGTTGTTGTCGGTGATCAGGCATACCACTGTTGTGTCATTGGCAAATTTAATGACGGTGTTGGAGTCGTGCCTGGCCGTGCAGTCATGAGTGAACAGGGAGTACAGGAGGGGCCCGAGCACGCACCCCTGAGGGGCCCCTGTGTTGAGGATCAGCATGGCGGATGTGTTGTTACCTCCCCTTACCCCCGTCATACCACTCAGGAAGGAGATGCATTCTGTGCGAAAAGTGCAAATCAATCCCAGAAAAACAGCAAAGGACCTTGTGAAGATGGAGGAAACATGTACAAAAGTATCTATATCCACAGTAAAACGAGTCCTATATCGACATAACCTGAAAGACCACTGAGCAAGGAAGAAGCCACTGTTCCAAAACCACCATAAAAAAGCCAGACTACAGTTTGCAATTGCACATGGGGACAAAGATCGTACTTTTTGGAGAAATGTCCCTGGTCTGATGAAACAAAAATAGAACTGTTTGGCCATAATTACCATCGTTATGTTTGGAGGAAAAAGGGGGAAGCTTGCAAGCCGAAGAACACCATCCCAACCGTGAAGCACGGGGGTGGCAGCATCATGTTGTGGGGGTGCTTTGCTGCAGGAGGGACTGGTGCACTTCACAAAATAGATGGCTTCATGAGGAAGGAAAATTATGTGGATATATTGAAGCAACATCTCAAGACATCAGTCAGGAAGTTAAAGCTTGGTCACAAATGATCTTTCAAATGGACAATGACCCCAACTTCTGACCCACTGGGATTGTGATTAAAAAAATAAAAGCTGAAATAAATCATTCTTTCTACTATTATTCTGACATTTCACATTCTTAAAATAAAGTGGTGATCCTAATTGACCTAAAACAGGGCATTTTTATTCAGATTAAATGTCAGGAACTAAGTTTAAACGTATTTGGCTAAGGTGTATGTAAACTTCCGACTTCAACTGTATATACGGTCACTGTGGCAACGATGTCATCGATGGGTTTATTGATGAAGCCAATGACAGATGTGGTGTACTCCTCAATGCCATTGGAGGAATTCCAGAACATATTCCAGTCTGTACTAGCAAAACAGTCCTGTAACTTAGCATCTGCTTCATCTGACCACTTTTTTATTGATCTAGTCACTGCTGCTTCCTGCTTTAATTTTTGCTTGTAAGCAGGAATCAGGAGGATGGAATTATGGTCAGATTTGTCAAATAGAGGGTGAGGGAGAGCTTTGTATGAGTCTCTGTGTGTGGAGTAAAGGTGGTCCAGAGTTGTTTTCCCTCTGGTTGAACATTTACATTTAACATGTTGATAGAAATTTGGTAAAACTGATTTAAGTTTCCCTGCATTAAAGTCCCTGGCTACGAGGAGCGCCGTCTCTGGGTGAGCGCTTACTTGTTTGCTTATGGCGGAATACAGCTCATTCAATGCTATCTTAGTGCCAACCTCTGACTGAGGTGGTATGTAAACAGCCATGAAGAACACAGATGAGAACTCTCTCGGTAGGTAGTGTGGTCTACAGCTTATCATAATATACTCTACCTCAGACGAGCAATAGCTCGAGACTTCCTTAGATATAGTTTACCATCTGTTATTAACAAAAATACATAGTCCGCCGACCCTTGTCTTACCAGACACCACTCCACTGTTCTGCTAGTCTGTGGTGGGTAATCGCAGTCCTGATGTCTTGAAGTTATTTTCGGGTCATAAGAGACGGTAGCCGTAACATTATGTACAAAATAAGTACAAAAATAAGTTACAAACAATGCAGATAAACAAACAAAAAACACAATCTGCCTTCTTCTCCGGCGCCATCTAATCAGTCGGGGAGAGGGACCAGTTGTGTTGTGCTCTACAGTACTGTGAATTGTTATTTTACACTAAGGCTTGACTGTGAGAACTTAGTGAGATAAGGTATTGACAGTAAAGATTCAAGGTGATGAAACATGATGAAACCAACCGTGGAGGGGGATCAGGGGCCAACCCTCAAATTGCAATCACTCTGTGTGTGTAAACCAGCCCCAGTTCCTGCCCTGGCCAGTACAGTCTCTGTCCCAGCCCAGATTACTTTAACACGGGGGGGACATGCTTGGCCCCCTGACTGTGTCCCTGACTCGCTGGTTCCATGGCAGCAGCCCAGTCCTTTACAGTTTTACAGAGGAAAACACTTCCCTCCCCTTCCCCCAGTCCCCTGCCATTGTTCTCTGAGCTCTGACGTTATTAACATTAATATCAACATGCTGGGCTGACGGGGATGGGGGGACAGAGGACGGGGATGGGGGGTAAGCTGAGAGAGGGGGAGTGAGGGACAAGGGAAGGAGGAGGAAAGTGGGAAAAAGGTTTTATAAAAGTTGGCTTTAGGGCAGCTCAACCATTCAGTTTTGTTTGCAAACATTTACAGTGGATGGGGTTACTTTAAATTGTAGTGTAGTGTTTGTGAGGTCACTTTAAATACTTTTGAGGATATTTGTGGCCGGTTTTTATGATGGATTTACAACTCAGTTGTCCCATTGTAAAATAATAGCAAACACTGTACAAAGATATGCAGGGATTACTATCATATTTAAAGCAGATTTATTTGTAAATGAAACTGACTTAATACTCACTCTATGTGTGTTTCCAGCATAAAACATGATGAGATCGTTCTTATGAGTAATAACAATCTGAAGTGACAGAGGGGACTGTCAGTACAAACTAAAGTCCTTAAACATGGCATGAGAATCAGCCATTACTTAATTTAGGCATTCCAAAATAGTATTCCTCTGAGCCAGACAGTGTGCTTAAAGCTCAGTCTGCATACACATACACACACACACACGCACACGCACACACACGCACACACACACATGCACACGCACACAAACACATACACTTACTGTACAATAGCAGGTGTCTCCTGCTGCAGCATGTTCCAGAGCCTCATTTGGACATACCACAGCAGACACTGTGGAGGGAAATGACACAGTAAATGGCCCTGGAACAGATAACACTGTATTCTGTTCTTCTGTGTCATTTTAGGGCCTCCTGATCTAATCTGTGTACACCATCATAGTTCTACTCTGTTTCATGTCCTC
Organism: Oncorhynchus tshawytscha; assembly: GCF_018296145.1. Lineage (NCBI taxonomy): Eukaryota > Metazoa > Chordata > Actinopteri > Salmoniformes > Salmonidae > Oncorhynchus > Oncorhynchus tshawytscha. Next base: position 1,705,357 of record NW_024609832.1, read on the forward strand.
AAACACACACACACACACACGCACACACACACTGTATTGGATAAGACATAGAATGGACAAGCATTTCCTTTTGAGGAGATGTGATGAGGAACTGAATGTTCTTAAGCTGCTGTGGGATGTAATGCTTTCCAGGTGTGATTTGTTTGTGTCAAATACTTGGCAAGATGAAGTTGGATATCTGAGTGTATTTAAACATGTGCTGCTATTTGAAGGATACCTCAGTGTCTTTGTGTAAACACAGGGTATATTTGAAGATTATGTGTGCCTGTTTGAAGGTGTGTAAGCTGTTGTTCTTCCTGTCGGTGTGTCAATCAGATGTGATAATGGGGTGTCAGTCAGTAGCTCTCTGCATTGCCCACCCTGGATCTACAATTCAATTCAATTCAATTCAAGGGCTTTATTGGCATGGGAAACATGTGTTAACATTGCCAAAGAAAGTGAGGTATATAATATATAAAGTGAATATATAAAGTGAAATAAACAATAAAAATTAACAGTAAACATTACACATACAGAAGTTTCAAAACAATATTACAAATGTCATATTATATATATACAGTGTTTTAACAATGTACAAATGGTTAAAGGACACAAGATAAAATAAATAAGCATAAATATGGGTTGTATTTACAATGGTGTTTGTTCTTCACTGGTTGCCCTTTTCTCGTGGCAACAGGTCACAAATCTTGCTGCTGTGATGGCACACTGTGGAATTTCACCCAGTAGATATGGTAGTTTATCAAAATTGGATTTGTTTTCGAATTCTTTGTGGATCTGTGTAATCTGAGGGAAATATGTCTCTCTAATATGTCTCTCATACATTGGGCAGGAGGTTATGAAGTGCAGCTCAGTTTCCACCTCATTTTGTGGGCAGTGAGCACATCTTCTCTTGGCGGCCTTTCTCAATAGCAAGGCTATGCTCACTGAGTCTGTACATAGTCAAAGCTTTCCTTGATTTTGGGTCAGTCACAGTGGTCAGTTATTCTGCCGCTGTGTACTCTCTGTGTAGGGCCAAATAGCATTCTAGTTTGCTCTGTTTTTTTGTTAATTCTTTTTAATGTGTCAAGTAATTATCTTTGATGTGATGGCTTTGTTATGGAAGGCTTGGGAATCGCTTCCTTTTAAGTGGTTATTGAATTTAATGGCTCTTTTCTGGATTTTGATAATTAGTGGGTATCAGCCTAATTCTGCTTTGCCTGCATTATTTGGTGTTCTATGTTGTACACGGAGGATATTTTTGCAGAATTCTGCATGCAGAGTCTCAATTTGGTGTTTGTCCCATTTTGTGAAATCTTGGTTGGTGACCGGACCCCAGACCTCACAACCATAAAGGGCAATGGGCTCTATGACTGATTCAAGTATTTTTAGCCAAATCCTAATTGGTATGTTGAAATGTATGTTCCTTTTGATGGCATAGAATGCCCTTCTTGCCTTGTCTCTCAGATCGTTCACAGCTTTGTGGAAGTTACCTGTGGCGCTGATGTTTAGGCCAAGGTATGTATAGTTTTTTGTGTGCTCTAGGGCAACAGTGTCTAGATGGAATTTGTATTTGTGGTCCTGGTGACTGGACCTTTTTTGGAACACCATTATTTTGGTCTTACTGAGATTTACTGTCAGGGCCCAGGTCTGACAGAATATGTGCATAAGATCTAGGTGCTGCTGTAGGCCCTCCTTGGTTGGTGACAGAAGCACCAGATCATCAGCAAACAGCAGAAATTTGACTTTGGATTCTAGTAGGGTGAGGCCGGGTGCTGCAGACTTTTCTAGTGCCCGCGCCAATTCGTTGATATATATGTTGAAGAGGGTGGGGCTTAAGCTGCATCCCTGTCTCACCCCACGACCCTCTGTGAAGAAATCTGTGTTTTTTTGCCAATTTTAACCGCACACTTGTTGTTTGTGTACATGGATTTTATAATGTCGTATGTTTTACCCCCAACACCACTTTCCATCAGTTTGTATAGCAGACCCTCATGCCAAATTGAGACGAAGGCTTTTTTGAAATCAACAAAGCATGAGAAGACTTTGCCTTTGTTTTGGTTTGTTTGGTTGTCAATTAGGGTGTGCAGGGTGAATACATGGTCTGTTGTACGGTAATTTGGTAAAAAGCCAATTTGACATTTGCTCAGTACATTGTTTTCATCGAGGAAATTTATGAGTCTGCTGTTAATGATAATGCAGAGGATTTTCCCAAGGTTACTGTTGACGCATATTCCACGGTAGTTATTGGGGTCAAATTTGTCTCCACTTTTGTGAATTGGGGTGATCAGTCCTTGGTTCCAAATATTGGGGAAGATGCCAGAGCTAAGGATGATGTTAAAGAGTTTTAGTATAGCCAATTGGAATTTGTTGTCTGTATATTTGATCATTTCACTGAGGATACCATCAACACCACAGGCCTTTTTGGGTTGGAGGGTTTTTATTTTGTCCTGTAACTCATTCAATGTAATTGGAGAATCCAGTGGGTTCTGGTAGTCTTTAATAGTTGATTCTAAGATCTGTATTTGAGCATGTATATGTTTTTGCTCTTTATTCTTTGTTATAGAGCCAAAAAGATTGGAGAAGTGGTTTACCCATACATCTCCATTTTGGATAGATAATTCTTTGTGTTGTTGTTTGTTTAGTGTTTTCCAATTTTCCCAGAAGTGGTTAGAGTCTATGGATTCTTCAATTACATTGAGCTGATTTCTGACATGCTGTTCCTTCTTTTTCCGTAGTCTATTTCTGTATTGTTTTAGTGAATCACCATAGTGAAGGCGTAGACTCAGGTTTTCCGGGTCTCTTATTTTTTGGTTGGACAGGTTTCTCAATTTCTTTCTTAGATTTTTGCATTCTTCATCAAACCATTTGTCATTATTGTTCATTTTCTTCAGTTTTCTATTTGAGATTTTTAGATTTGATAGGGAAGCTGAGAGGTCAAATATACTGTTAAGATGTTCTACTGTCAAGTTTACACCTTCACTATTACAGTGGAACGTTTTTCCCAGGAAATTGTCTAAAAGGGATTGAATTTGTTGTTGCCTAATTGTTTTTTGGTAGGTTTCCAAACTGCATTCCTTCCATCTATAGCATTTCTTAATGTTACTCAGTTCCTTTGGCTTTGATGCCTCATGATTGAGTATTGCTCTGTTTAAGTAGACTGTGATTTTGCTGTGATCTGATAGGGGTGTAGGTGGGCTGACTGTGAACGCTCTGAGAGACTCTGGGTTGAGGTCAGTGATAAAGTAGTCTACAGTACTACTGCCAAGAGATGAGCTATACCTACCATAGGAGTCCCCTCGAAGCCTACCATTGACTATGTACATACCCAGTGTGCGACAGAGCTGCAGGAGTTGTGACCCGTTTTTGTTGGTTATGTTGTCATAGTTGTGCCTAGGGGGGCATATGTGGGAGGGAATGCTGTCACCTCCAGGCAGGTGTTTGTCCCCCTGTGTGCTGAGGGTGTCAGGTTCTTGTCCGGTTCTGGCATTTAGGTCGCCACAGACTAGTACATGTCCCTGGGCCTGGAAATGATTGATTTCCCCCTCCAGGATGGAGAAGCTGTCTTCATTAAAGTATGGGGATTCTAGTGGTGGGATATAGGTAGCACACAGGAGGACATTTTTCTCTTTTAGGATAATTTCCTTTTGAATTTCTAGCCAAATGTACAATGTTCCTGTTTTTATTAATTGAATGGAGTGAGTTAGGTCTGCTCTATACCAAATTAGCATACCCCCTGAGTCCCTTCCCTGTTTCACACCTGGTAGTTTGGTGGATGGGACTACCAGCTCTCTATAACCTAGAGGGCAACCGGTGGGTCCGTCTCCTCTATACCAGGTTTCTTGCAGGATGACAATGTCTGTATTACCGATTTCTTTGGTGAAGTCCGGGTTTCTGCTCTTTAGGCCAAAGGCAGATGACCTCAGGCCTTGGATATTCCAGGATGATATAGTGAAGGCTTTTTGTTCCATAGAGTGTCCAATGTTGTTGGTCGTGGTTTGGCCTCAGGCCAGTAAGTGTGAGCAGAGCCTGCTGAGCACTGGTACATGCCATTGGCTTGGGCGAGTGTGAGAGTGGGGGTTGGGACTGTTTGCCCTCTCACTACCTGGGCGTATGTGTGGCTTCCATGTTGAGGCCTTCTTTGCGGTGGTGGGGTGCATGGGGTGGGCAGGAGTGGCATAGGTCTGATCTGTAGTAGGGGCCTAAATGGGGTGTGGGCATGGTTGACGTAGGGGGTGTTAATTGGTGGGGTGGGGGTGTGGATGTGTCTGGGGGTGCTGTGGTCTGGATGTAATTCCTCTTGGCGTGGGTCCTCTATGTGTAGGTCCAGGCGGGGGGGGTCCTGCAGGTCTGGGAGGGTATCTCGCTGGTCTGGGTGGGATGTCTATTGATCTGTTGCTCCTGTGTGGAGTGTTGGGGATACATTTGAGAGCGATGTCCTTTAGAGTTCGGGCAAAGGTGGGCACTGCTGCCTTGTAGAGGTGGACCTGGTCATAGAGGCTGTTCAAGTCCAGGGTGGAGTGGTGGGCCAGGAAAACATTTGGTTTTGAGGCACAGTCACGGGAAATATATCTGGGGGGGTATTATATTAGGACCCCATTAGCTGTTGTGAAAGCAGCAGCTACTCTTCCTGGGCTCCACAAAAAACATGAAACATGACATAATACAGAACATTAATAGACAAGAACAGCTCAAGGACAGAACCACATCAATGTAAAAATGGCACATGTAGCCTACATGTCAATACATACACACACACTATCTAGGTCAGATAGGGGAGAGGCGTTGTGCCGTGAGGTGTTGCTTTATCTGTTTTTTAAAACCAGGTTGCTGTTTATTTGAGCAATATGAGATGGAAGATAATTCCATGCAATATAGCTCTATATAATACTGTACGCTTTCTTGAATTTGTTCTGGATTTGGGGACTGTGAAAAGACCCCTGGTGACATGTCTGGTGGGGTAAGTGTGTGTGTCAGAGCTGTGTGTAAGTTGACTATGCAAACAATTTGGGATTTTCAACACATTCATGTTTCTTATAAAAAGAAGTGATGCAGTCAGTCTCTCCTCAACACTTAGCCATGTGTTTCCAGAGAAAACATAGCTCTCTGAGCAGCACATCCATCACCCTCCAGCAGGCCTAGCTGGTGTTTTACCTTTATTTATTTAGGCAAGTCAGTTAAGAACAAATTCTTATTTTCAATGACGGCTTAGGAACAGCCGGTTAACTGCCTGTTCAGGGGCAGAACAACATATTTGTACCTTGTCAGCTCAGGGGTTTGAACTTGCAACCTTCCTGTTACCAGTCCAACACTCTAACCACTAGGCTACCCTGCCGCCTGTTTGGAGTCTAATAATGTTGGGAGGCTTAACTCTAGACTGCGTGTTTTCACAGTGATCTGCCTACCTGGGGTTTGCCTGATCATTGTGCCAACAAGTGTTGCATAACCCAAGCCTAGCCATTTCCCCTCGCTCTCCAATATGCATAAACCTCACACTCTCTCTATGTGGAATAGAATGGTACCAATCGAAGAAGGCGTAAAGGAAATGGGATCTTTGGTAGTCTCTAAATACTAAAAAATCATTCTGCCTTTATCATTGTGAGTTTGAATCATTGTTGCTTTTAAGGGCCGAGCTAGCAGACTTTCTGAGTCACACCATCACGCCAGGGGGAATGTGGAGGGTGTGAGATGTATCCATGGTTGTGAAGGGAGAAGAAGGAACATTAAAAAGCAGTTTGGTACAATGCCTTTTACTACCTGTGACTTTTTACTGTTTGTTTAATAAGTGGCTGAAAGAATACTGTAAACACCTTGAACACACACAGGCCTTGAAAAATTCTTACCAGCAAGCACAGGGAATGATGAACAAGACATTATTTAAGGTTCGCACTGGGCACACACTGGATGAATCAACATTGTTTCCACGTCATTTCAATGTGGAATAGACGTTTAATTGACATCTGTGCCCAGTGGGTTTGGTGGAGAGAGGTGGAGGAAGGTATGGCAAGACAAATCAGAGCATGTATGCTTCATATTATGAAGCCATCAAACCTTCAACTAGATTTTTAGATCAGTTTCATTAGTTTGGCTCCTCGGGGTTTAGGGATACCCTATACTGTAGATAGAAAGATGTTGGGCTCAGTATAGCTGGATAGAAGTATATAACAACATCCTTTTGAGCCTCTTCCTCAGAGTTGAACAGAGTTGCAGTTGTAGTGGTGGGACATCCAGAGGAAATCTTAAATCCTGTCAGTCTCCTCTTGGTGGGCTGCCCTCTGTCTGAGGAACATGTCAAAGACGTCACCTCCTAACCCTGGTGTTACCCAGTGGGCTGTGGGTCGAGGCCGGGGTCGGGACAAAGAGCAGGAAGCTCAGGACATCCCCACACTGTATAGGAATGATTCTGATTCTGATTCTGCAAGCTCCTGTTATACTGACCTCCTCTCTACCCCCATACTGCTCTACCCCCCCGTCCCTCCCACCATCACCTCTCCCTTCCCCTCTAGCTCTTCTCACCCCTCCTCACCTATCTTTCTACTACTCCCTCCAGTTCCTCCCCACCCCTCTTAGTTCTCATCACCCATCCTCAAACGTCCCTCCATCCCATCCTCACCCACCCTTTTTCAGCTATTGCTTCCGCCAGCGTGAGGGACCGCGGGTTGGATCCTGTCCAGACCAGACTTTCCTCTAATAAAGCTCAGAAATACTCTGACCCTAAGAGTCTGGAGCCATTAAAGACAAACAGAGAATCAACGTCCTGTCTGCCTCGCCCTATTAAGTCATAGAAATATATATTGTATATTATTATTGCGTGCATTATGCTTCTGGAAATAAGGTTGGATCCTGAACATGGTGATAAACAATCTAGTTATTTTCCCAACAAAACATAACTTCATTAATGTGTCCATATTATAGTCAATGTTAAATGTATTTATTTAACCAGAAAGTCGAATTGAGTTCAGATTACCTCTTTCCCAAGGGTTGCCGTGGGCACGTCTTGATATCTTAGGTTTGGTTTTGGATTTTCCCCACTAAAAGGAGAGTTGAAAGGGCCCAATGTACTGTACAAATGAAATCATATGCTCTTTTATCACAGGAACAGGGAACAGGACAAGCTGGTGAGTGACCTTACTTCCTGTCTGGTGTGACTCTTCAGAACTCCCGCTCCCAGACCCACCAAAGTGCCAACTGCAAACTCACACAGTCCCTCCAGCTTTAATGTTTCTTTTATTTAACTCTAAAAGTACTACGGTCAATTGACTGAGAAGAGAATAAATTCTGATTCACAGCACCAAAGTGGAGGAGAAAAGAGAGGAGAGGGGTTGGATGAGCCAATTGGGAGGTGGGAATAATTAGGTGATGGTCATGATAGTTTGAGGGCCAGGTTGTTTATTTAGCCTGGACACCAGGGTTAACACCCATACTACTACATGTTGTTTATTTAGCCAGGACACCAGGGGTAACACCCATACTACTACATGTTGTTTATTTAGCCAGGACACCAGGGGTAACACCCATACTACTACATGTTGTTTATTTAGCCTGGACACCAGGGTTAACACCCATACTACAACATGTTGTTTATTTAGCCAGGACACCAGGGTTAACACCCATATTACTACATGTTGTTTATTTAGCCAGGACACCAGGGTTAACACCCATACTACTACATGTTGTTTATTTAGCCAGGACACCAGGGTTAACACCCATACTACTACATGTTGTTTATTTAGCCAGGACACCAGGGTTAACACCCATACTACGACATGTTGTTTATTTAGCCAGGACACCAGGGTTAACACCCATATTACTACATGTTGTTTATTTAGCCAGGACACCAGGGTTAACACCCATACTACTACATGTTGTTTATTTAGCCAGGACACCAGGGTTAACACCCATACTACTACATGTTGTTTATTTAGCCTGGACACCAGGGTTAACACCCATACTACTACATGTTGTTTATTTAGCCTGGACACCAGGGTTAACACCCATACTACTACATGTTGTTTATTTAGCCTGGACACCAGGGGTAACACCCATACTACTACATGTTGTTTATTTAGCCAGGACACCAGGGTTAACACCCATACTACTACATGTTGTTTATTTAGCCAGGACACCAGGGTTAACACCCATACTACTACATGTTGTTTATTTAGCCAGGACACCAGGGTTAACACCCATACTACTACATGTTGTTTATTTAGCCTGGACACCAGGGTTAACACCCATACTACTACATGTTGTTTATTTAGCCTGGACACCAGGGTTAACACCCATACTACTACATGTTGTTTATTTAGCCAGGACACCAGGGTTAACACCCATATTACTACATGTTGTTTATTTAGCCAGGACACCAGGGTTAACACCCATACTACTACATGTTGTTTATTTAGCCAGGACACCACCCATACTACTACATGTTGTTTATTTAGCCAGGACACCAGGGTTAACACCCATACTACTACATGTTGTTTATTTAGCCTGGACACCAGGGTTAACACCCATACTACTACATGTTGTTTATTTAGCCTGGACACCAGGGTTAACACCCATACTACTACATGTTGTTTATTTAGCCTGGACACCAGGGTTAACACCCATACTACTACATGTTGTTTATTTAGCCTGGACACCAGGGTTAACACCCATACTACTACATGTTGTTTATTTAGGGTTAACACCCATACTACTACATGTTGTTTATTTAGGACACCAGGGTTAACACCCATACTACTACATGTTGTTTATTTAGCCTGGACACCAGGGTTAACACCCATACTACTACATGTTGTTTATTTAGCCTGGAAACCAGGGTTAACACCCATACTACTACATGTTGTTTATTTAGCCTGGAAACCAGGGTTAACACCCATACTACTACATGTTGTTTATTTAGCCTGGAAACCAGGGTTAACACCCATACTACTACATGTTGTTTATTTAGCCTGGAAACCAGGGTTAACACCCATACTACTACATGTTGTTTATTTAGCCTGGACACCAGGGTTAACACCCATACTACTACATGTTGTTTATTTACTGGACACCAGGGTTAACACCCATACTACTACATGTTGTTTATTTAGCCTGGAAACCAGGGTTAACACCCATACTACTACATGTTGTTTATTTAGCCTGGAAACCAGGGTTAACACCCATACTACTACATGTTGTTTATTTAGCCTGGACACCAGGGTTAACACCCATACTACTACATGTTGTTTATTTAGCCAGGACACCAGGGTTAACACCCATACTACTACATGTTGTTTATTTAGCCAGGACACCAGGGTTAACACCCATACTACTACATGTTGTTTATTTAGCCTGGACACCAGGGTTAACACCCATACTACTACATGTTGTTTATTTAGCCTGGACACCAGGGTTAACACCCATACTACTACATGTTGTTTATTTAGCCTGGACACCAGGGTTAACACCCATACTACTACATGTTGTTTATTTAGCCTGGACACCAGGGTTAACACCCATACTACTCCATGTTGTTTATTTAGCCTGGACACCAGGGGTAACACCCATACTACTACATGTTGTTTATTTAGCCTGGACACCAGGGTTAACACCCATACTACTACATGTTGTTTATTTAGCCTGGACACCAGGGTTAACACCCATACTTATAGCGACTCGGGTTGACATTTTATTCCTAGGACAACACCGTTTGAAGGGTGTAAGTCCATGACCATCGAGCCACCCCCCTCTAACCTCCCCCACCCTTCCCCCCCTCTTTCCCTCCCTTTCTCTTCCCATTGTCTCAAAGAGAAAGTGAAGCCTGCTTTCTTTCAGAAACAGTCAGACAAGTGTCAACGCCTCCTGTTGATCACATTGCATGTGGAGCACAGCCATGTGGTGAGAAACAGACCAAAATAGTATTCAGTAAAATAAACAACGGCAGCACCCTCTTAATGCTTTAAGATTGCCTGTAATTGAAGTTAAATAGAGAGACGATTGCTATTGTTCAACCATCCTCTAAAGAGGGAAAATAATAATGCTGGGACATCCAAATTCAGGCTCTAGTTATGTAACGGAGTAAAGTAAGACTGTTTGGGTCTGAGGTGTTCCTCCTTTCGCTCCACCACCTTTACACACACACACACACACACACACACACACACACACACACACACACACACACACCACATTAGTTGAGCCAGTCTGTGTACTTGAAAGATAACATTCTGCATGTTGTGTTGACATGAGTCAGATGTTGCACTGCCGTTCAACTCAAAATCTAATAAATATATGACAAAATATCTGAGTTAGGTTTCAATCCCTCAGGGCATTTGAAAGGTTCACCTTGCAGAAGACAGGTCACAGATTCCAGAGCTTATTGCTCCCTGATATTATCTACTCAACAATGAGCTTCATTTCCTGCTATTATGAAAAACAAATTAAAACGCTTCATTGAGCCTTATTATGCAATTTACACAGCCATTAGTTGTTATTAAGGAGTATTTAAGCACAGAAACAATTTCGAATCTGATATTTGTTCACCTTAAAACAAACGAGAGGGGATAATTGATGTTCCACAACATTACACTGTGCTTTTCCAAAAATTACCATGGACTAAAATGTCTTAAATTGTTATTATTGATGCCAGTAAAAAATTGCGCTGATGCATGAGAAAACTGAGGGGAAAGGTAAGACAATAGGCCACATTTGTAAAGAAGGAAAAACATTTCCCTACACTTTGTAAAGTGTGAAAAGCTCTACTGTAATGCCCTGAGTGTTAGCAAGGGCGAGCCGATGTCGGCCTCCTCTCAGGAAAGCCATGCTGCAGGGAGTGGTTACTCTGGTTCCTCTCTTATCAGTGAGTCCCTTCCTCTGCTCGACGGCCTCCCCAGCCACACCCTGGCTGCCACAGTTCACACACACTGGAGGTGAGGGAACAGCGGAGCTTCACACACACACCCATCCAACAGGAATGATTCCACTCCAACATTCACAGCTCTGGAGTATTGACTGTGCCAGACCTGTGAGACAGACAGGCTTCAAATGACTGGTAATAGTGATAGAAATACCATAATACAGAGATTATTCTGGTAATACCTGTCCATCTCCTCAACCACAGGAAGCCATCAGATCAGACTCGTCTGTTGGTGGACTACACAAAAAGCCTATCTGTTAACTTGAACATAAAAGTGCTAATTTTGAGTGAGTGGACTATCCTGGTTAAATAAATACAAATGGCATGAAATGAAATGAGGAAGTAAAGGGTGGACATGGTGACTGGGACTTCATGGGGGTGTGAGTTTGGTACAGTACAGTAAAACATCTGGTGCAGATGAAAGCATTTACAGTCCAGATCTGGCTCGCCATTACATTCCTCCACGGAAACACTTAATGACCATGTGCAGAGTGTTTTTCAGGCCTCGAGCTGCTCTTTTATGACCATAGTGTAGGCCTTGTTCAGTGTCACGCAGGAGGACTGGAGGGTGTGGGGGGAGTGGGTCAGGGAGGGGGTGTGACTGGAACAGGGTTTGACATATAGCTTCTGAATCAGCTTGTTCTGAGGGCAGGAAGAAAGCCCATGACGCAGGGACCTGGTCAGCAGGTGCGCTTGATTTATCTCAGAGTCTGCACTTTTAGGACTAATCCATTGGTTCCGACAGCAAGGCACTACAGAGGGTAGTGCGTACGGCCCTGTACATCACTGGGGCCAAGCTTCCTGCCATCCACAACCTCTATATCAGGCGGGGTCAGAGGAAGGCCCTAAAAATTGTCAAAGACTCCAGCCACCCTGTCATAGACTGTTCTCTCTGCTACCACACGACAAGCAGTACCAGAGCGCAAAGTCCAGGTCCAGGGCTTCATAACAGCTTCTAACCCCAACCCTCTTTTATGCTGTTGTTACTCTCTTTATTATCTATGCTAGTCACTTTACCTACATGTACATATTACTTCCATTACCTCAACTATACGGTGCCCCCCCACATTGACTCTGTACCAGTACCCCCTGTATATAGCCTGCACATTGACTCTGTACCAGTACCCCTGTATATAGCCTGCACATTGACTCTGTACCAGTACCCCCTGTATATAGCCTGCACATTGACTCTGTACCAGTACCCCTGTATATAGCCTGCACATTGACTCTGTACCAGTACCTCCTGTATATAGCCTGCACATTGACTCTGTACCAGTACCCCCTGTATATAGCCTGCACATTGACTCTGTACCAGTACCCCTGTATATAGCCTGCACATTGACTCTGTACCAGTACCCCTGTATATAGCCTGCACATTGACTCTGTACCAGTACCCCCTGTATATAGCCTGCACATTGACTCTGTACCAGTACCCCTGTATATAGCCTGCACATTGACTCTGTACCAGTACCCCTGTATATAGCCTGCACATTGACTCTGTACCAGTACCCCCTGTATATAGCCTGCACATTGACTCTGTACCAGTACCCCCTGTATATAGCCTGCACATTGACTCTGTACCAGTACCTCCTGTATATAGCCTGCACATTGACTCTGTACCAGTACCCCCTGTATATAGCCTGCACATTGACTCTGTACCAGTACCTCCTGTATATAGCCTGCACGTTGACTCTGTACCAGTACCATCCTGTATATAGCCTGCACATTGACTCTGTACCAGTACCCCTGTATATAGCCTTCACATTGACTCTGTACCAGTACCCCATGTATATAGCCTGCACATTGACTCTGTACCAGTACCCCTGTATATAGCCTGCACATTGACTCTGTACCAGTACCCCCTGTATATAGCCTGCACATTGACTCTGTACCAGTACCCCTGTATATAGCCTGCACATTGACTCTGTACCAGTACCCCCTGTATATAGCCTGCACATTGACTCTGTACCAGTACCCCCTGTATATAGCCTGCACATTGACTCTGTACCAGTACCCCTGTATATAGCCTGCACATTGACTCTGTACCATACCCCTGTATATAGCCTGCACATTGACTCTGTACCAGTACCCCTGTATATAGCCTGCACATTGACTCTGTACCAGTACCCCCTGTATATAGCCTGCACATTGACTCTGTACCAGTACCCCCTGTATATAGCCTGCACATTGACTCTGTACCAGTACCCCTGTATATAGCCTGCACATTGACTCTGTACCAGTACCCCCTGTATATAGCCTGCACATTGACTCTGTACCAGTACCCCTGTATATAGCCTGCACATTGACTCTGTACCAGTACCTCCTGTATATAGCCTGCACATTGACTCTGTACCAGTACCCCTGTATATAGCCTGCACATTGACTCTGTACCAGTACCCCTGTATATAGCCTGCACATTGACTCTGTACCAGTACCCCTGTATATAGCCTGCACATTGACTCTGTACCAGTACCTCCTGTACATAGCCTGCACATTGACTCTGTACCAGTACCCCCTGTATATAGCCTGCACATTGACTCTGTACCAGTACCCCTGTATATAGCCTGCACATTGACTCTGTACCAGTACCCATGTATATAGCCTGCACATTGACTCTGTACCAGTACCCCCTGTATATAGCCTGCACATTGACTCTGTACCAGTACCCCCTGTATATAGCCTGCACATTGACTCTGTACCAGTACCCCCTGTATATAGCCTTGCTATTGTTATTTTACTGCTTGCTGTTTAATTATTTGTTACTTATATTTTCAATTTTTTACTTATCAATTTTTTCCTTAATGCTTATTTTTATTAACTTCATAAAGCATTGTCGGTTAAGGGCTTGTAAGTCAGTGTTTCACTGTAAGGTCAACACCTGTTGTATTCAGCGCATGTGACAAATACAATTTGATTTGATTTCAAGCGCAGCTCAAGTTGAAGGGGCTTGGAGACCATGCTTTTTTATTTAGCCCACTAATACCATATTACTTACATCAAAAGATTACCAAGGAAGGTGTTGTAGTGGTACAGGGAAGCAGGAAAGTAGGAAGATAGGGAGAATGATAGGATGGTATGGGAGCGACTGAACCCTACACCCCAATGTGATAAATAAACTGTGTGTGTGTCTTTGTTTTTCAACAGGACAATGACCCTGTCACAACCTGATCTGTTTCACCTGTCCTTGTGATTATCTCCACCCCCCTCTAGATGTCACCCATCTTCCCCATTATCCCCTGTGTATTTATACCTGTGTTCTTTGTTTGTCTGTTGCCAGATAGTCTTGCTTGTCAAGTCAACCCGCGTTTTTGTCGTCAGCTCCTGCTAATTCCAGTCTCTCCTCTTTCTCGCCCTCCTGGTTTTGACCCTTGCCTGTCCTGACTCTGAGCCCACCTGTAACGGCTCTCGTTGGTAGAAGGAATACTGGACCAAAGCGCAGCGTGGAAAGTGTTCATGACACTCAAACAAAAATAACAAACTTGAAAACGAAAGCACACAGTTTTGTCAGGTACAGACACTAAACAGAAAACAAGATCCCACAAAACCCAAAAGGAAAATGACAATTTATATGTGATCCCCAATCAGAGACAATGATAGACAGCTGCCTCTGATTGGGAACCACACACACGGCCAAACACAAAGAAATAGAAAACATAGACTTTCCCACCCGAGTCACACCCTGACCTAACCAAACATAGAGAATAATAAGGATCTCTAAGGTCAGGGCGTGACACCACCTGCCTGACCACTCTGCCTGCCCCTGACCATGAGCCTGCCTGCTGACCTGTACCTCTGGATTTGTCACGCCCTGATCTGTTTCACCTGTCTCTGTGATTGTCTCCACCTTCTCCAGGTGTCCCTGTGTTTCCTCTCTCTCTGTGCCAGTTCATCTTGTATGTTTAGTCAAGTCAACTAGTGTTTTTTTCCCTGTACTCCTTTTTCTATTGTCTTTTGCTAGTCTTCTCAGTTTTGACCACTGCCTGACTCTGGACTACTTTCCCGCCTGCCTGATCATCCTGCCTGCCCTGACCTTGAATCTGCCTGCCCTTCGGTACTTATTGGACTCTGAACTGGTTTTGACCTTTTGCCTGTACACGACCATTCTCTTGCCTACCCCTTTTTGGATTAATAAACATTGTAAGACTCCAACCATCTGCCTCCTGTGTCTGCATCTGGGTCCCGCCTTGTGCCTTGATAGGATTGTTGATCTCTGCCTATCCTGAGCCTGCCTGCAGTCCGGTACCGTTGCCCCACCTCTGGTTTACTGACCCCTGCCTGCCTTGACCTGTCTATTGCCTGCCCCTGTTGGAATATGAAACCATTGTCAATTCGACATATTCGACGCATCTGGGTCTTACCTTGATTCCTGATAGACCCAATACACCGCCAGGCTGTGTAAGGGCTATTTTACCAAGAAGGAGAGTGATGGAGTGGAGCATCGGATGACTTGGCCTCCACAATCACCCCACCTCAACCAAATTGAGATGGTTTGGGATGAGTCGGACCGGTAGTGTAAGGGATTACAAAAAACGATAACTGTAATCCATTATGTTATTGTCATCGGATTTATTTTTGAAAAAATATCTGATTACTTAAAATAGTGTGTTTGCGAAAAAAAATCTTTGACACTTTGATGACGTTGAAATCAGAATTGAAAAAAGGCACAAGTTTAAGTTTGTTCCACCTGAGCGAGTCTGACAACATGTCAGAGACCGCTAAAATGACACACCAAATGTGTTTGATCGATCGCGGAAAAATCGCAGGAAGAAACTGTCGTAGGCTACAGTCCAATGTATGTCTTCCAGTGGTGCGACCGCTGTCGGCATCCAAAGATTATACAACTTGAATAAACGCTTGGAGGTAAGGATGACAGCAGGGGGGTAGTCTACGGCGATACGGATATCACTTATTGATATCTACATGGCGCATTGATGTGAATCACACTGCTGCTCTATAATTTGTCTATTTGCGATTTACGGATTGTAGTTGTTGTGGATGGCTGTTCACACATCCAAATGTGTATTTGAACCCAATAATGGTTGAATTCAATAAGTGTTTATGCTGCCTATCAAACATTGTTTTTGAAACCAGTGAACAGGCAGTGAAAAATGTGCTCTTGCAACAGCTGCATACTGCGGATCCCAGTTTATGGAATACAATTGGGCTTTATTTCTCAATCTAATTCATGCTGATAAAAAAATAAAATCTATAGGCCTAATGGACATATGCTCAAACTCGTTTGATAAACTTAAAGGGGTAATCTGTAGTTGCTACATCTATTTTTTTTACTTAAAAATTATATATATATACACTACCATTCAAAAGTTTGGGGTCACTTCGAAATGTTCTTGTTTTTGAAAGAAAAGCACATATTTTGTCCACTAAAATAACATCAAATTGATCAGAAATACAGTGTAGATATTGTTGATGTCTGTAAATGACTATTGTAGCAGGAAACGGCTGATTTTTAATGGAATATCTACATAGGCAAACAGAGGCCCATTATCAGCAACCACCACAGTGTTCCGATGACACATTGTGTTAGCTAATCCAAGTTTATCATTTTAAAAGGCTAATTGATTATTAGAAACATTGTTGAAATTATGTTAGCATCACTAAAAACTGTTGAAATTATTACAGAAGCAATAAAATTGGCCAGAATGCCAGCATCCCGGAGACGCCTCTTCACTGTTGACGTTGAGACTGGTGTTTTGTGGATACTATTTAATGAAGCTGCCAGTTGAGGACTTGAGAGGTGTCTGTTTCTCAAACTAGACACTCTAATGTACTTGTCCTCTTGCTCAGTTGTGCACCGGGGCCTCCCACTCCTTTCTATTCTGGTTAGGGCCAGTTTGTGCTGTTCTGTGAAGGGAGTAGTACAAAGCGTTGTACGAGATCTTCAGTTTCTTGCCAATTTCTCACATGGAATAGCCTTCATTTCTCAGAACAAGAATAGACTGACGAGTTTCCGAAGAAAGGTCTTTGTTCTGGCCATTTTGAGCCTGCAATCGAACCCACAAATGCTGATACTCAACTAGTGTAAAGAAGGCCAGTTTTATTGCTTCTTTAATCAGAACAACAGTTTTCAGCTGTGCTAACATAATTGCAAAAGGGTTTTCTAATGATAAATTAGTTTTTTTAAATTATAAACTTGGATTAGCTAACACAACATGTCATTGGAACACAGGAGTGATGGTTGCTGATAATGGGCTTCTGTTTGCCTATGTAGATATTCCATTAAAAATCTGCCGTTTCCAGCTACAATAGTCATTTACAACATTAACAATGTCTACACTGTATTTCTGATCAATTTGATGTTATTTTAGTGGACAAAAAACGTGTTTTTCTTTCAAAAGCAAGGACATTTCTAAGTGACCCCAATCTTTTGAATGGTAGTGTATATACAGTGGAAGTCAGAAGTTTACATACACTTAGGTTGGAGTCATTAAAACTAGTTTTTCAACCACTCAACAATTTTTTTGTTAACAAACTATAGTTTTGGCAAGTCGGTTAGGACATCTACTTTGTGCATGACACAAGTCATTTTTCCAGCAATTGTTTACAGACAGATTATTTCACTTATAATTCACTGTATCACAATTCCAGTGGGTCAGAGGTTTTCATACACTTTGTTGACTGTGCCTTTAAACAGCTTGGAAAATTCCAGAAAAGTATTTCATGGCTTTAGAAGCTTCTGATAGGCTAATTGAAATAATTTGAGTCAATAGGAGGTGTACTTGTGGATGTATTTCCAGCCTACCTTCAAACTCAGTGCCTCTTTGCTTGGCATCATGGGAAAATCAAAAGAAATCAGCCAAGACCACAGAAACAAAATTGGAGACCTCCACAAGTCTGGCTCATCCTTGGGAGCAATTTACAAATGCCCGAAGGTACAACATTCATCTGTAAAAACAATAGTACGCAAGTATAAACACCATGGGACCACGCAGCCATCATACTGCTCAGGAAGGAGATGCATTCTGTCTCCTGGAGGTGAACGTACTTTGGTGCGAAAGGTGCAAATCAATCCCAGAAAAACAGCAAAGGACCTTGTGAAGATGCAGGAGGAAACAGGTACAAAGGTATCTATATCCACAGTAAAACGAGTCCTATATCGACATAACCTGAAATGCCGCTCAGCAAGGAAGAAGCCACTGCTCCAAAACTGCCATAAAAAAGCCAGATTACGGTTTGCAACTGCACATGGGAACAACAAAGATTGTATTTTTGGGAGAAATGTCCTCTGGTCTGATGAAACAAAAATAGAACTGTTTGGCCATAATGACCATCGTTATGTTTGGAGGAAAAAGGGGGAGGCTTGCAAGCCAAAGAACACCATCCCAACCGTAAAGCACGGGGGTGCACATGTTGTGGGGGTGCTTTGCTGCAGGAGGGACTGCAGGAGGCACTTCACAAAATAGATTGCATCATGAGTATGGAAAATGAAGTGGATATATTGAAACAACATCTCAAGGCATCAGTCAGGAAGTTAAAGCTTGGTCGTAAATGGGTCTTCCAAAGGGACAATGACCCCAAGCATACTACCAAAGGGACAATGACCCCAAGCATACTACCAAAGGGACAATGACCCCAAGCATACTACCAAAGGGACAATGACCCCAAGCATACTACCAAAGGGACAATGACCCCAAGCATACTTCCAAAGGGACAATGACCCCAAGCATACTTCCAAAGGGACAATGACCCCAAGCATACTTCCAAAAGGACAATGACTCCAAGCATACTTCCAAAAGGACAATGACTCCAAGCATACTTCCAAAAGGACAATGACCCCAAGCATACTTCCAAAGGGACAGTGACCCCAAGCATACTTCCAAAGGGACAATGACCCCAAGCATACTTCCAAAGGGACAGTAACCCCAAGCATACTTCCAAAGGGACAGTGACCCCAAGCATACTTCCAAAGGGACAATGACCCCAAGCATACTTCCAAAGTTGTGGCAAAATGGCTTAAGGACAACACAAAGCCCTGATCTCAAACCTTAGAAAATTAGTGGGCAGAACTGTAAAAGCGTGTGCGAGCAAGGAGGCCTACAAACCTGACTCAGTTACACCAGCTCTGTCAGGAGGATTTTGCCAAAATACACCCAATATATTGTGGGAAGCTTGTGGAAGGCTACCCAAAAGGTTTGACGCAAGTTAAACAATTTATTAAAGGCAATGCTACCAAATACTAATTGAGTGTATGTAAACTTCTGACCCACTGGGAATGTGTTGAAAGAAATGAAATTTAAATAAATCATTCTCTCTTACTATTATTCTGACATTTCACATTCTTAAAATAAAGTAGTGATCCTAACTGACCTAAAACAGGGATTTTTTTAAAAAGATTAAATGTCAGGGATTGTGAAAAACTTTAATTTTTAACTTTAATTAGTTTAAATTAATTTGGCTAAGGTGTATGTAAACTTCCGACTTCAACTGTATACATATCCATTAATTCTGAAAGAATATAACTTATAAATGTTCAACTGTCACACTCCATGACAACCCAAAATATAAGCTTTTTTTCTCCAATGTTTGTAAACATTGCAAATCTAAACAAACACTGTATAGCATCATAACATGGTTAAAACAATACTTTTGATATCATGGACGGTCAGTCCTTACATCCATAGCTCTGTCTATTCATCTGAGAGTGGTCACATTTATCCATGCCCATCCTTCAGTTTTTTACCAAAACAGAGGCAGGGTGGACGTTTTGTTATTGTTTCATCAGTGGATTTGCCCTTTAAACAGCTGCATATTATCAAGATATCTAAATGTCACCAACAAAAAGGTAAACAATAGGCCTACAGCAAATGCAGCATATGACAGTCATTTTTCACATGTAAATAGCCCTTTTCAGTAGTGTTCAAAGCATGTCATTCCATGAGCTTAGCATTTCTTTTTCAACTCAAATCATTGAGCCCAATCAGTCCACCATGACGACAAAATCATAAACAATAGAGTAAGGCGCTACAGAGGGGAGTGCGTACTGCCCAGTACATCACTGGGGCCAAGCTTCCTGACATCCAGGACCTATATACTAGGCGGTGTCAGAGGCATGCCCCAAAAATTGTCAAAGACTCCAGTCACTCAAGTCATAGACTGTTCTCTCTGCTGCCGCATGGCAAGCGGTACCAGAGCTCCAAGTCTAGGACCAAAAGGCTCCTTAACAGCTTCTATCCCCAAGCCATAAGACTGCTGAACAATGAATCAAATGGCCACCGTACTATTTACATTGACCCCCCCACACACACACACACACTGCTGCTACTTACTTTCGTTTATTTAGCAAATATTTTCTTAACTCTTTCTTGAACTGCATTGTTGGTTAAGGGCTTGTAAGTAAGCATTTGACGGTAAGGTCTACTACACCTGTTGTATTCGGAGCATGTGACAAATCAAACTTGATTTGTTTTGCTTTGAGTAGGGCAGCTAACAGTGGTGGAAAAAGTTACCAATTGTCGTAGTGGAGTAAAAGTAAAGATACCTTAATAGAAAATTACTCAAGTAAAGGTGAAAGTCACCCAGTAAAGTATTACTTGAGCAAAAGTATATTTGTTTTATATACTTTAGTATCAAAAGTAAATGTAATTGCTAAAATATACTTAAGTATTGAAAGTAAAAGTAAAAGTATAAATCATTTCAAATTCCCTATATTAAACAAACCTTTTCTAGTTTTTATCTATTTACGGATAGCCAGGGGAACACTCCAACACATAATTTACAAACTAAGCATTTGTGTTTAGTGAGTCCACCAGATCAGAGGCAGTAGCGGTGTCCAGGGGTGTTCTCTTGATAAGTGCGTGAATTGGACCATTTTCCTGTCCTGCTTGCCATGCAAAATGTACTTTTGCGTGTCAGGGAAAATGTATGGAGTAAAAAGTACATTATTTTCTTTAGGAAAGTAGTGAAGTAAAAGTAAAAGTTGTCAAATATATAAATAGTAAAGTAAAGTACAGATACCCCAAAAAACGACTTAAGTAGTACTTTAAAGTATACTTTACACCACAGCTGGCTATTAAGTCCTATGTTTTGGGTTATGTTCAGGTAAAACAATTTGGATAATCTATACTTCCATATTTCCAAGTACTATTCTTGAAGATCAAGGGGTAAAACATTTATTGGAATGACTGGAATTCTGTTAGACTTTGGTTTTTAATGTAAAGATATCATTTAATCTAATTATTACATGTAGTAGAAAGTGATGGGTTAGAAGAAGCCTACATAACCAACCCATTAAGTAACATTGAACATCCATATATGACCAGCTATGTAAACTTTCACATTGATTTATCCTGCAATAGATGTTGTTCAATTGGTAACATACATTTTTGTCTTCTTCTAATGCCTCTTAATGGGAAAGTAATCTGAAAGTAACTGAATGTAATCAGATCACGTTACTGAGTTTGGGTAATCCAAAAGATACATTAATGATTACAATTCTGGACAGGTAACTAGTAACTGTAAAGGATTACTTTTAGAAAGTAACCTACCCAACCCTGTGTGTGTGTGTGTGTATGTGTTGTACCCCTGTCCATGGGAACAGAGAGGCCTTAACCTCTGGTGCCACACAGACCTGTCTGACGTCACTATGATGGAAACATTGACATGGGCACTGGGCAAACGGCCATTTCGCCTGGAGAAGGGATGTCACAGAAAGTGTGTGCCACCACTGACATGGCAAGGCCCTAGCCGGTCGTTCAGTCATTTACACATGTATTAGGAAGTCAAACTTGGTTAGGTGTAGTATTGAAATGTTTCATCCCAACGTTTACAGCAGAGTAGTATGGAGCTTTACAAAGCCAAATCAATATTATTTATGTTCCCTGCTGCTTATTTAGTTGCAAAAATGTTCATGTTGCTCCTCCATTAAATTAATACTAAATTCTTTAAAATGTTGGTGCAGGACCAGGTTTTCTGTAGACAAACATGCAGTGAGAGAACATGCATACAGAGAGAATTTGTTTGCATATTTCATTACAGTGCGGCGCACAATTGGCCCAGCGTCGCCCGGGTTTGGCCGGTGTAGGCCGTCATTGTAAATAAGAATTTGTTCTTAACTGACTCGCCTAGTAAAATAAAAGTTACTTTTTTTTTTTATCTCTGAAACAATTAACTGTGAGCCATTTTCAGTTTCACCTCCATTATCCATACCTGTCAGATATATACCTGGGTGACCTGGAGCCGCTGTGTGTGTGTGTGTATATGTTTGTGTGTGTGTGCCTGTGGGCGTGCCTGCGCATGTGTGTGTGCCCTCCCCTCATATGACTGTGCCCTCACCTCCATCCATCCATAACCAGGAAAGGGCTTAACAGGGGCAACCCTTCCAGAGAGGATCACTCCTTACTGGGTCATCTCTGACCAATGCCCCCTCTATTAGTCTGTTATTGTTCTGAGGAGGGCAGGTTCTCCTGGGCTAGAACTGTCCGCTTGTCTCTTCTCCAAACACAGTCACCAACACTATTGAAACCAGCCCCAGATAAGACAAGACTTTTCAACACCTGGTAATGAGAACGTGTTATACTGTTTCTTCTGTTCTGTAAGTAGCCTCAATCCCAAAACCACCTGATCCAGTTCTGTGCCCAGCTTAAAATCCCACCACTAGGACCCTGTCCATTATGTAGATCAGGCTTTTCCTTGTGTTTCTCAGGAATATTCATGAGCCTTAGAACACCAGCCTCAATTCTAGCTAACAGTGAGAGGCTGTTGAACCTGAATTTGATTCACCACTGAATTCAGGGGGTTTGGGGCGTAGGCAGTGAGATCAGGTTGGTGAAAAGTGAAATAGTGTGTCTGAACAGTAAAGTAGACGGTGTAATGAACGCACTTGATTCTGATTGCAGTGCAGCCGCTCTAGTTTGTTATTCTCCGTTTCTACACTGAACATGAGGGCAGGAACCTATTGCATGAGGAAATTGTGAGTGGACATGTTATTTGCCCCCAACACCTGATGCAGTGCAAATGCCATATAACTGCTGATAAGCTAGGACAGAAACGCAACGTAAATATTCGTCCTCTGAAAATAGTATTCAAACCTGTTACCCAATGTCTGATGCCATCTAGGAAATTAATTTACCACTTTTGATAAGAAAAAAAACTGTTCAATATCATGTTAGTGTTTAATTGTTGCTTTATTCAAGGTGAACACATTTATACAAACAAATACATAAATATGAGCACCCCTCACACACAGTAAACAGGGGGACAACTGACATTCCAATGTCATAACAGCATAACTATCTTTTTTTAACGCTTCCTTCGAAGCAATATCAACATGTCACTTCTTTAAGTATCATAATAAACCTCATACAAAAATCTGATGCAAGTTCTAAGGTCAGAAAACAGACCAATAAAGTGCCTTTATTTGACTGTCTATCAACATGGAAGTCCATGGGTGTGTTCCAGGTACACAAACTCTGCACAAGTCTGAGATCTGATCAGATCTTTACATCTGTGGAACTATTTCATGTCTTAGGAACCACATCAACATGATATAACAATCCTATAAACTGCAAGGACCTAGGTAGAATGAGTATCTGGAACACACCCAAAGTTTTAGGTAGATAGCCAAGAAGGGCTAAATCTACAGATCCAGCCCTACTTCGCCATCTAAAATTTTGGGTGCATTCCAGATACCCTCATTCTACTTAGGTCCTTGCACCCAGTCTTAGGCTGGTACTAGGACTGGATCTGACAGATGCCTGACACTTGGAGTACAGGGTCCAGATCAGACAGCTAGCCAAGCCAGGAAAGAATATTCAGGGTATGCTGAGCCAACCAGCATGTCAAATCAACAGAATTACACAAGACAACCACACTGCCTGACAGCTGTTTTTTTACCCCTACCTCCCACCTAACCCAAATGATAGTCACATTAAATAGCCCAACTGCTGTAGATTCTTATCATTTATCACTGATGAAACAATAAGGTTGTTACATATCGTTTAAAAACATCCATCTCTGTATTCTCTTCTCAGTGAATCATCAAGCTTATGCTAAACTCGTCTATCTAGACCCTCTCGACTTCCATTGAGCAACATGGAGACAGAATACTGACTGATTGTAAGACTAACTTTGAGGTCACACTAACAAGTGACTGACTGCAACTTGATTGTCCTTTGTGTTTTCCACATGTAATCTCATTGTCAACACAGGCTTTGGTAAACCGATCATTTCAATGTGTTTTCATGCTTCAAACTGATTGAAAAGCAGGCTACATACATTTGTAACACTTAAGAGTGTAGACAGAACACAATACATATATTGACTTCTGACACTTCAACAGTGTTTTGATTGTTTTGTCTCTGAGAACCCCTGTGTGCCTCATGGTATAGAATAACACTTCCTTTAAACATACATTTGTGTCCACTGTCCTGTGATGCTGTGCCAGCCAGGATAGTTGCCATCCAAAGTCCATGAAAATCTATTCCATCAGTTCCAGTGAGGACAGTGACAACAGCCCTGAACAGACTTAGTCCCATTCCATATGACTAATACAACTCAGCCACCAGACAGGCAGGCAAGCAGCGGACCCATCACTGAGGGCTCCACGAGACACTGAGCATTGTGGGTACTGTAGTACATCATGCTACAGTCAACACCACGTGTCCTTAACACCACAACAGGGGAGTCCCCATCCACCACCATTGTTGGCTTAAGTCCTTGTGTAGCTCCAACAAGATGGCAGTTGTGTGTGTGTGTGTGTGTGTGTGCGCGACTATTCAGATCATCTCTTCTTCTGTTGAGCTTTCTGTGTCTTCTTCCGTTTGTTGATCATGGCGTGGAGCTTCTCCAGACCTTCCTGTAGCCCCTCCCCTATGATAGCGCAGGCGGGCTGCAGGTGCCAGGGCGTTCCATTACCCAGCTCCCCTAGCGCCAGAGAGCGCTCCATCTCGTGAAGCGGCAGAGAGTTCCTCAGGTCCTGCTTGTTGGCCACCACTAGAACTGGCACCCCCTGGTTCTCCGCTAATCTCGTGATCTTATGGAGCTCCGTCTTGGCTTCCTCTAGGCGCTCGATGTCGACGGAATCCACCACGAACACAATTCCGTCAGCACACCGCGTGTACGAGCGCCACAGGGGGCGGAGCTTCTCCTGACCGCCCACGTCCCAGAAGTGGAACGCCGCTTTCCGCCAGGACTTTCCGCCCGCGCTCAGGGACACTTTGATCTTCTCCGTGTTGAATCCCTTAGTGGGGACCGTGTTCACAAACTCATTGAAGCGAAGGCGGTAGAGGACAGTGGTCTTCCCGGCACAGTCCAGACCCAGGATGACAATATGGAGGGCCTGGAAGGAAGGAAGGCTGGGGAAGATCTGGTCTGATAATCCATTCCCCATCTTGTTATTCACGTTGAGGGAGACAGGGGAGTGTCGTGCTGGTGCTGCGTCAACAAATAATCACAAGGCTTCTCATTCCCTTCAGAGGGGGCTGTGCTGCAGCATTCACCTGGAAATAAAGGAGAGAGGATACAATGTAAGCAGCTGTGAAAAGCACTCAACAACCAAAAAGAACAGCAGTCTACTGCTTTATAATTGGAGGGGCTTTAAACTGTAAGTGAATATAGCCTAGGCCTATACAGTCTCTTAATTCTCTTTCTCATTGGAAGTGAATATACTCACTCTCTCCCCCTCTTTCTTACGGCTTTACATCTAATATTTCGGGACGTAGGAGATGAATAAGAGGAGACTATTTGCACATGTAGCGTATTGATTAGCGCTCGGAGCTCGGTGGATTTCATACGCTAATTCTCATTCATAGGCAGTAGGCTATCGACATTGAATAACAAGTACGCCGGCGCGCTCCCAACCAAAATCCTATTTGAACTGTCTTCGGGGTTGATGATCATTGCCGTTAGCACAAGAGCATGGAATGGCATTATTCTGCAAAATCCTAAATTGAGAGAATTATCTAGGCTACACAAGACTGACTTGCTGGCCATCAAGAAGCTGTTACACGGCAACATCAGCCTACTACCACTAATGGTAAAACAAATGCTTGACAAGCAGACAGGTGTTATGCCAACAAGTGCTATGAGAAAAAAAACTATGAATCGAATGATCTGATATATTAGTAGGCTATTGCTAGTTTGCTACTCAATCATCTTGCACTCAATAACAGGCAGTCTAGGTAGACAAGCCGTCATGAAAAACTGCCGACAATGGGTTGGGTATAGGCTAATTTATTCCACATATTGTACTGTGCATAATCTCCATGCATGGAAAAATATATATAATTTGTAGACTGCACACCTACCTTTATGATGTAGGCATATGGACTTTCCAAAACATGAAAGCGAAATCGTTGCAGGGTTTCCTGTATGATCTCCTCTCTCTTGCTCACTATCACGATCACACGACTACTGAAAGATAAAAGTAGACGGACTCCCTCTCTATTCCATTCCCGCACCCCAGGTTCAACCCAGAATGTTTCTAGCGCGAGCTCTGGGTGGTTAACGTCCCAGCGCGCTCCGTTTTCTCCTTGTCCGATTGGTGGAACATTTTCTCCTTGTACGATTGGTGGAGAGCCGTGCCTGTCTCTTATCTGGAACTCCTCTATAGGCTACACGTGTGGCTGGTGATAGATTTAGCTCATTTTTCACTTTCAAGATTCTTTGATTGCAACAAACGTCACGAATATGAAGAATATGAAGATCTAGATATATATTTTTTAAAGATGTGTTCTGCCTAACTTTATATTTTTAAATAAAGATAGGGCCAATGTATGACGATTTTTTAGAAATAATTGTATAATTAGATCCGAATATCTGTGCAATGTGAGTAAAAAAGCAATCATGCAAGATCATAGAGCAGGGTGATTTCCTTTATTTAAGGGGGCGAGGACCATCAATAACACATTTACTGTGGTTTGGGTGGTCTCTCAGATCTGATCTCTTAGTGGTTTCAATAGTTCTATCTGAAATTAGGCACCTCAGACGCCAGACACTGGAATGGCGGGAAATTGACCTTTGAAATGAGAATGCAGTGAAATCCCACAGGTCACACACTGGTTGAGTCAACATTGTTTCCACGTAATTTGACATTGAACCAACGTGGAATAGATGTTGAATTGACGTATGTGTCCAGTAGGATGGTGCACTCAATTTATTAGTGAAACTGATATCCCCCATTGGAAAGCCTATGTCCCTCTTTCAATATCGTAAAGTGATCAAAAGGGACGTTTTCAAGTTCTAGAATATTGTCAGATATGAATTACAAGTTAATTTGACAGGCTATCCACACTAGGGGTCGCCTGATATGAAAATGGGGTCATAGGAGAATTTTAAAAATCTTTAGAAAAAAAATACATCTATTATAATATTGTCCTTATATCTCAAAATCATTGTAATGTGGTTAACCTTAAAAATCTTTATTAAAATGATTAAAATCTAAAAGATAAAATTCAGCTAGAGTGCACCCACAGATCATGGAAAAAAGGTCGCACTTGACCAAGGCACTTAGCCATTCCCATGGTGAATGTCTAGGTCCGCTACGCTACGAAACCATACACTATTACAGAGACTGATATTACCGCCTGCAATTGACATGGTGAAAACAATTGCCAAAGTCAGATAACGCTGTTAAACAAAGAATTTATGCAATCAAGAGGAAACTCCCCAGCTTACAGTGCATTCGGAAAGTAATGAGACCCCTTCACTTTTTCCACGTTTTGTTACATTACAGACTTATTATAAAATTGATTACAATGTTTTTTCCCTCATCAATCTACACACAATACCCCATAATGTGAAAACAATACCCCATTATTCTTGCAAATTAAAATAAATAAACTGAAATATCATATTTACATAAGTATTCAGACCCTTTACACAGTACTTTGTTGAAGCACCTTTGGCAGCGATTACAGCCTTGAGTCTTCTTGGTTATGACCCTACAAGCTTGGCACACCTGAATTTGGGGAGTTTCTCCCATTCTTCTCTGCAGATCCTGTCAAGCTCTGTCAAGATGAATGGGGAAGGTCACTGTACAACTATTTCCAGGTCTCTCCAGAGATGTTCGATCAGATTCAAGTCGGGGCTCTGGTTGGTCCACTCAATGACATTCAAAGACTTGTCCTGAAGCCACTCCTGCATTGTCTTGGCTGTGTGCTTAGGGTCGTTGTCCTGCTGAAAGGTCAACCTTTGCCCCAGTCTGAGGTCCAAAGCGCTCTGGAGCAGGTTTTCATTAAGGATCTCTCTGTACTTTGCTCCGTTTATCTTTGCCTCAATCCTGACGAGTCTCCTTGTCCCTGCTGCTGAAAATCATCCCCAACAGCATGATGTTTCCACCACCATGCTTCACCGTAGGGATGGTGACAGGTTTCCTCCAGACGTGATGCTTGGCATTCAGGCCAAAGAGTTCAAATCATGTCCAATCAATTGAATTTACCACAGGCGGATTCCAATCCAGTTATAGAAACATCTCAAGGATGATCAAATATAAACAGGATGCACCTGAGCTTAATATAGAGGTTCATAGCATAGCGTCTGAATACTTATGTAAATTAGGTTTTCTGTTTTCTGTTTTTAATACATTTCCAAACATTTCTAAAAACCTGTTTTCACTTATGTCATTATGGGGTATTGTGTGTAGATTGCTGAGGAAATTGTTTTATTGAATCAATTTTAGAATAAGGCTGAAGGCACTGCGGCAGGTAACTTAGATTGGAAACTACATCAAACCACATCCATGGCGATCACGCCTGTTCACAAAACTATGTGGAGATATGGGGTCTGAGCATGACAATGTCTTATTTCACACAGAGGCTTGGTGGTTATCGAGGGGGGTTTTCGCATTGAGAGAGGAAATGTTGTCATTCACAATGGATTTAATGTGTGTCCTTGCCTATTTAAGAGACATTTTGGTAAACTGAACGCAAGCATACAGGGGAAATAGAAAAACGTTCTACAGACGAGTGACCAAATCAGTGGATTCAGAGGAAAGGACTCTTTAGAGCAACGAACCGGAGCAACTCCTTTTTGGGGAGATTTTCCTAGCCACCGTGCTTCTATACCTGCATTGTTTGCTGTTTGGGGTTTTAGGCTGGGTTTCTGTACAGTACTTTGTGACATCAGTTGATGTAAGAAGGCTTTATAAATACATTTAATTGATTGATTTAGAGTCTTTCAAAAGCAAACCATGCTCTCATCTGCATTAAAACCAAATATCGACCCAGGTTGGATGTGTCAGCAGGGATGAGCACAGTCTGAGCTTGACCACTGTTGACCAAGCCCCCTGACTATGAGATGCTCCGACGAGACATTCATCTAGCACACCCATCTCATTAGTGATGGGGATGTTAGAGACATTATATGTCAGATTAATTTGCAATTGACTGTCATAGCCTCCCATTAAAAGTATGTTAGAATGTTTTTCAATTGTCTGCCACAGAGTCAAATAAGAAAAGTTAACATTTGCTGTTTTTTTCACACGGTTGGGGTCACAAGAATATTCAGATATCAAAACGGTGTTGTGGGCCAAAAAATGTTGGGATCCCCTGGGTTAGACTTTTAGCCTCGTAATTACCAGACTGATGATCAAATCCTTCACATAAGCTCGAGAGGCTAGGCTAGATTTGAGAACAACTTCAGAAATGTGAAATTAGAAGAAAAACTCTCAGCAGGCTTTACGCATTTTCTATCATAAAAAAGCAAATAGCAACATTCATTTCCAGACAGTTGTAGAAGTCCAAATGTAAAGACCTGCATTCAAATCAACATAATATATCATATATTTTCGGGTTTCATCTTTGTAATGAGAAAAAACAAAAAAAACAAAAAACAACAAAGATGTCCAAGCAGTGCACATCAGACGATGTCCCGTGTGCTCAGCTGGTAGAGCATGGTGCTTGCAACGCCAGGGTTGTGGGTTTGATTCCCACGGGGGACCAGCAACAAAAAAGAAAAGAACGTATGCACTCGCTACAGTATGTTGCTTTGGATAAGAGCATCTGCTACATGACTCAAATGTCAAATAAAATGACACATAGCAGGCCTAAAAGTAAAGCAAACCAATACAAATACAAGTAAAGTACTTTGCGTTTCCTTAGCCCAACACTAGTCCACGAATGGTTAGTTAACCCTCATTTCACACTAGTATCTGTAAACCCTTGGCTGAATACAGAGGGAATGTTATAAATGTCTAAACTGTGTTATTACAGTGTTATAACTGTTGGGATTCATTTATGCTAAATCTGCAGTGTCTTCATGGTCCTGGCCACGGTGTGTGAGTCCCAGCGTGCCGTGTCCCAGCCCAGGAACCACCCTGTGAAGGTGGGGGGTTCATGACCCTGCTTCACCATCACTATGGCGGTCCTCTTATCCCGAGCCCCCGGATCCGTCTCTATGTATGTCTTGGCTGTAAGGAAGGGAGCACATAGACACTGTCAATCAATGGCATAAACCATAGTGTATTTGAAGTGGGAACACACTCTTTTCTGAGTGTACAAAACAGACAGGAACACTTTACTAATATTGAGTTGCCCTCCCCTTTGCCCTCAGAACAGCCTCGGTTCGTAGGGGCATGGACTGTACAAGGAGTCAAAAGCTTTCCACAGGGATGCTGGCTCTTGTTGACTCCAATGCTTCCCACAGTTGTATCAAGTTGGCTGGATGTCCTTTGGGTGGTGGACCATTCTCGATACACACAGGAAACTGTTGAGTGTGAAAAACCCAGCAGCGTTGCAGTTCTCGACACAAACCAATGTGCGTGCAGCCTACTACTATATCAAGTTCAAAGGCAGTTAAATCTTATGTCTTGCCACTCTGAATGGCACACATACACAATCCATATCTCAATGCTCATCTCCACTGGTTGAAGAAGATTTAACAAGTGACATCAATAAGGGATCATAGCTTTTACCTGGATTTACTTGATCAGTCTTTGTCATGGAAAGAGCATTAATGTTTTGTACACTCAGTGTATATTAAAAGGGAAATACTGATATATATATATATACACTATATATATATACACTATATATATATATATATATATATATATATATAATTTTAATGGAATATCTACATAGGCGTACAGAGGCCCATTATCAGCAACCATCACTCCTGTGTTCCAATGACACGTGGTGTTAGCTAATCCAAGTTTATCATTTGAAAAGGCTAATTTATCATTAGAAAACCCTTTTGCAATTATGTTAGCACAGCTGAAAACTGTTGTTCTGATTAAAGAAGCAATAAAACTGGCCTTCTTTAGACTAGTTGAGTATCTGGAGCATCAGCATTTGTGGGTTCGATTGCAGGCTCAAAATGGCCAGAAACAAAGAACTTTCTTCTGAAACTCATCAGTCTATTCTTGTTCTGAGAAATGAAGGCTATTCCATGTGAGAAATTGCCAAGAAACTGAAGATCTTGTACAACGCTGTGTACTACTCCCTTCACAGAACAGAACTGTCTCTAACCAGAATAGAAAGAGGAGCAGGAAGCCCCGGTTCACAACTGAGCAAGAGGACAAGTACATTAGAGTGTCTAGTTTGAGAAACAAATGCCTCACAAGTCCTCAAATGGCAGCTTCATTAAATAGTACCCGCAAAACACCAGTCTCAACGTCAACAGTGAAGAGGCGACATATTAAACTACACATTAAACTTACTATACGAAAAATTAACTACCATATACACACAAGACAAAGACCAAAACTCACCAGATTTGACAGATTCAGTTTTCTCAACTTCATTGGCATCTTTGCCAATCCAGATAAACACCTATCACAAAACATTAACATCAATATAATTCAACCTCCATAGAGGTAAAAATGGGCTGAACATTTTAATTTGGGGAAGGGTAACAAGCTCCATACCTGATCCCAGACGTCCAACAGCATCACGTCATCCTCTGCCAGGTCCTCCTGACTGAACTCTCCTGGAACCTCCTCAATCTGTAGACAGCATTTATAATCTATCTAGCTAGCTATCTATTTGCGTGTGTGTGTTTGTGTGTTTGCGTGCGTGTGTGTGTGGGTGAGCATGTGTGTGTGGTACTCACTATGAACCTGCCAGTCTTGTTGGAGCAGGCGAACAGGCGAGGTTGTTGAGTGCGGCTACTCTCCAGTCTCTCTGATGTCTGGTACTCCTTCTTCCCCCCTAACGCTGCCCAGAGGTCCGCTACAACCAAACATAACACATCTGCTTGAGTTTCTGTGCATCTTGAACTGGTGATATTCATTTTAGGACTAAAATCCTCAATCTGCCTCAAAACTTTCCTTGTCTCAGTGTGCCCCCTGGTGACTCTCCTGAGTACTACATCACACATCATTATCATGGTGCCATATCAGGGCCCATATTCATAAAGCTTCTCAGAGCAGCAGTTCTGATCCAATAGCAGGACCCTGTCCATATACTCTTACTTATTATGAGTTTAAAGGAAAACTGGTACTGGATTAGTACTCCTCCCCCGAGACGCTTTCTGAATATGGGCCCAGGCCAAGGAATCTGTGTTCTCACCTGGTTCCTGTCCCTCTACGATGCGTTGTGTCTGACACTTCAGCACCTGACTCAGGTACCGGGCTCCCCGCTCCTCGTCCTCGATGGCGCCCTTACCCACCCACAGGTAGCTCTGCCCCGCGGGCATCTTCAGCAGGTAGGCATCGTTAGAGTTCAGGCTGCCTGCCTCCGCCTCCACCTACCACAACACAAAACAGACAAGGCAACTGGGTTCTAGTGGTGAGAATAAAAGCTGAGGAAATGCTGACCTCCATCTAGATGACGGGAAACGACAAACAAGCATCATAAATGTCATTTAGCATGATCGGTGCATCATGTAAACTCCATTTATGTGTGTTTACCTTCATCACTGCCAATGAAACAACCAGAGGTGTGTGTCTGTGTGGGAGAACATTCTAACCTCTGCGATGCGTGTGATGGTGCCCAGGTTACGTCGGACTTGGAACAGGCGTGTGAGGGCCGCAGGTGCCTGGCCTCCGATGCGTGAGGTACCACTCTTGTACACGATGAGGGGCTTGTCTTTGAACAGACTCAGGAGATGGGCAGGCTCTTTACCTTGGGACACTCTCACCTAGGAAACCAAAATAGATTATTAACGCATATGCAATTTGGTTCAGGAGGTCATGGATAGCGAAGCCACAGCTGGAGGGCAAGGTAGAGACCTATGTTGTACAGACAGTCATTAGGGGGCACTATAACACATATACAGTGGGAGATTCTCATTTGGCCAAAAAGAACGTCCTCTCCTGGACTCCTCCGTCCTCTCTCCTCCATGACCCAGAAACTGATAAGTGGTCAATTCGTTAGTAGGCAAACGAAGGCATCTGCTCCACTCCTCAATTACCTTCTTTGACAGAGGATGCACAATAGCGTCCTCATGGCATCTAGCACAGAAGTGTTTTACAATATTCCACACACCTTTGAATCAGCTGTTGTTTTCTTGATGGAGAAAAGCATGCAGACATTTAAAAACAATACTCTACTTAATGTTTATCTATAAAATGTCTGCCACAACTAGCTACATTTGTTGTATCACTTTACACATTTATTTTGGGAATCCTCCCCTGTAAACATAATTTTGAAAGTTTGGGCTAAAAGGTTCCATCTGTATTTTTGTCCAAATTCAGCTATTGACATAGCCTCGTTCTGTTCAATGTTTATCTACAGAATATACAGTTGAAGTCGGAAGTTTACATACACTTAGGTTGTAGTCATTAGAACTCGTGTTTCAACCACTCAAAAAATTTCTTGTTAACAAACTATAGTTTTGGCAAATCTACTTTATGCATGACACAAGTAATTTTTCCGACAATTGTTTGCAGACAGATTATTTAATTTATAATCTACTGTATCACAATTCCAGTTTATACACACTAAGTTTACATACACTAAGTTTACTGTGCCTTTAAACAGCTTGGAAAATTCCAGAATATGATGTCATGGCTTTAGAAGCTTCTGATAGGCTAATTGACATCATTTGAGTCAATAGGAGGTGTACCTGTGGATGTATTTCGAGCACAACCTTCAAACTCAGTGCCTCTTTGCTTGACATCATGGGAAAATCAAAAGAAATCAGCCAAGACCACAGAAAAATAATTGTAGACCTCTGCAAGTCTGGTTCATCCTTGGGAGCAATTTCCAAACACCTGAAGGTACCACGTTCATCTGTACAAACAATAGTATGCAAGTATAAACATCATGGGACCACGCAGCTGTCATACTGCTCAGGAAGGAGATGTATTCTGTCTCCTAGAGGTGAACGTACTTGTGAAAAGTGCAAATCAATCCCAGAACAACAGCAAAGGACCTTGTGAAGATGTTAGAGGAAACAGGTACAAAGTATCTATATCAACAGTAAAATGTGTCCTATATCGACATGAAAGGCTGCTTAGCAAGGAAGAAGCCACTGCTCCAAAACCGTCATAAAAAAGCCAGACTACAGTTTGCAACTGCACATGGGAACAACAATCATACTTCTTGGGGAAATGTCCTCTGGTCTGATGAAATTGGATTAGAACTGTTTGGCCATAATGACCATCGTTATGTTTGGAGGAAAAAGGGGGAGGCTTGCAAGCCGAAGAACCCCATCCCAACCGTGAAGCACGGGGATGACAGCATCATGTTGTGGGGATGCTTTGCTGCAGGAGGGACTGGTGCACTTCACAAAATAGATGGCATCATAAGGTAGGAAAATTGTGGATATATTGAAGCAACATCTCAAGACATCAGTCAGGAAGTTAAAGCTTGGTCGCAAATGGGTCTTCCAAATGGACCCCAAGCATACTTGCAAGCAAAGTTGTGGCAAAATGGCTTAAGGACAACAAATTCAAGGTATTGGAGTGACAATCACAAATCCCTGACCTCAATCCTATAGAAAATTTGTGGGCAGAACTGAAAAAGCGTGTGCGAGCAAGGAGGCCTACAAACCTGACTCACTTACACCAACTCTGTCAGGAGGAAGGGGGCAAAATTCACCCAACTTATTGTGGAAGGCTACCCGAAACGTTTGACCCAAGTTAAACAATTTAAAGGCAATGCTACGAAATACAAATTGAGTGTATGTAAACTTCTGATCCACTGGGAATGTGATGAAAGAAATAAAAGCTGAAATAAATCATTCTCTCTACTATTATTCTGGCATTTCACATTCTTAAAATAAAGTTGTGATCTTAACTGACCTAAGACGGAATTTTTACTCTGATTAAATGTCAGGAATTGTGAAAAACTGAGTTTAAATGTATTTGGCTAAGGTTTATGTAAACTTCCGACTTCAACAGTAGCACTGTAAATTCCCCCAATTCATGTAATTAAGTTTAAAATAATACAAGATAAAAATAGCTGATACCATGCAAACCAATGAGTGGTTGGAACTTTAAAACCAAACATCTCAGAATCATCTTTTTGCAGATAGAACCTTACAGTCCTACTCTCTTGGTTTGCTTGATGATGCACGAGTGGAGAAGGAGAGTCTCATGTCATAGAAGTGAATTTGTTTCCACATTTCCTTTCCTCCCCTCCTCTTGATTACCTTTCAACTTTTTCAAAAAATAGAGGGGACAAGGGAGTTAGTAAAACCAATTGAGAATCTCCCAGTGTCTCTCTACAAGCAGCACCCTGTGCTACCTGTTGGTCATAAATCATTGAATCAGATTAAGGGATGCCAATTTCACATACAGAGAAAAGATTCCGTTCTGCCCCGAAGGCATGGAAAGTAAACCCTGATACGGCAGTCAAATGAGGGGATATAATACACAGTAGACTGGAGAGAATAACATCCTCTAGTATCACACTTTACTGCTGTGATATAAAAAACATCCATTTATAAACTTTATACAGTTTTGACACATTTCCACCGAGGCGATCTGCTCCAACCTCTTCAGCCTCAGTGTGTGTGTGGGTGTCTTTCAGAGGGGTTGGGATAAAGCAGAACACACATTTCCATTGGACATTCATAGACATTGAACAATAAGAGATGCTCATCTTAATTTGGGTTAGTCCTACCTGAACTGCGTTCCCTCCCAGAGAGCGATCCAGCTCCACAGTTAGGAAGGCTGAAGCTGTGAGCTCATCTAGAGTGCTGCTAGCCCCCTGCCTGCCACAGGAAGTATTGGGATCAATCCATCCACCCACCCATCCAACCAATCAACCAACCAACCAATCAATCTAATTGAAAATATAAGTACAGGTCTACCAGACTGACCAGGTGTAGATGATCTGTCCTCTCTTATATGTATAGAGGATGATGTAACAGTCTCCTCCATAGAACTGACCATAAGTCTTTGGGTAAACTGGGACTCGACCACTGCTCTCCACTCTGAAGATCTGGAACATGAAACATGCATCTGGCTGGTTATTCTACTATCATTTGTTTAACAATCTATGTGATTGGGATTGTCAGTGGAATAAAACACCTGACTCATTTGTACATTAGCATGTATTAGGATATATGCTAATTCACTCCTTGTAACACCTGCGTAATGAGGAAGCTTGCCTGATACCTGAAGGCCTGTGTTAGTGTCCCGACCTATAGCTTAGACCTTAGCTCAGTGGGCTAACCACGTCTTGTGGTGGTAACACTTGGTCCTGTACCTGAGTGTCCCCTGTGCCGTCGTCCACCATGTTATGCTGGGCTGCCATGCTTTGGGACTCATGGAGCTTGGAGGCATCGAACTCCACCTGATGTATCTTAGCAATCCTCTCGGTCACAAATACTTTTCCGAACCCCTCGCTCTGGTTCTTATCCCTCCACCCCTGGAAGAACTGTTTGAAGATAGGAGTCTCCCCACCCTCTGGAAGTACCTGGATCTGGAGATAAAGAGTTGTTCCTATGAACGTCAGGGTTGGGGATCAACTCCCCTTCAGTCCCGATCAGTTTAGCAGGACGTGAACTGACATGATATTTGAGTCACGAGTTGATTCAACCAAATGATTCAAACATAGCAATTATGACTGATGCTAGATGGATGATAACGAGCATGAACCTGTGTGTTAGGTGGGTAGCCCATCTGCTTGATGAAGCCCTCAGCAGTCTTCATGGCAGTCTTCCTCTCGCTGGGGTTGGCGTTACGGCCTTTATGGGTGATGTTGGATGATTCATGCAGAAGAAGAGGTACATAAAAGGTGGGAGGTATAAAAGGATGAGGGATGAATTTAGATGATTTGTCAAGATAAAGATGTTCAGCAGTTTAAATACGTACCTTTCCAGATGAAGATCATCCTGCTCTTCCCGTGGTCCAGGATGAAGCACTCATCAGACAGCAGATGGCTCTGAGAGAACGGGTTCTCCTCTGAGACCAGGGTCACCTGCATCGCTCCGGATGCATCAGATACCTGGAAGGAACAACAACGAGATGAGTTTGAATGTGTGTGTGTGTGTGTGTGTGTGTGTGTGTGTAAGAGTGTGACCATACCATGTAGAGTTTGGCCATCTTCCTGTTGGAGATATCTGCCACCATATCGTCATTGTCATCACCTTCTGGTAGATTTGGCTTGTTGCCGAGGACCTGTTAGTGTTGACAGGTAAAAACACAAAGACAAAAACCACGAAGATAACATTGACAATGGAGATAGCGAAATGATGGCACACAAAAGTAGATTACTTAACTGTCATACAGTTTTGCAGCTAATTTCAATTGAAGAGTGCAAACACTAGACTAGGGAATGAAAGTTAAATGTTGTGTTGAATGAACATCTGTCACCTCAGTTAACGTAGAGGGCTCTCTCCCTTCCTCCACGACAACCAGTTTTGCTCTGCCATTCCTCTCATTGTCACGGATACCGGCAGCCACCTGTGCTGCCTTCAGGAGCTCAAACTTGTTGCACTCTGAACCGCACCACTGGTAGATAACCTAGAGACAGGTAACAGATATGGTTCAGTTGGAAAGAGGGCTGTTGCACACTTTATGAAGTTCCAGTTGCATAAAGGCTTTAGCTTCGAGGGCTAACTAACACAATCTTGTGGCAATCAGACAACCCCGGTTCAAAACCAGTGGGTCACTGTTGGGTCACCACAGGGTCACTGCTTCTGGCAATATTCAAACAGAAGAGAATAACTTTCGAATTGAATTAGGTAAACATTAGAATACCTTGTATATCAAATTATCTTGATACCCACCTTAAGTCAACATACCACAGGCCGTCATATGTTTGGGATTTAATAAGAAATCAAGCCGAACGGACAATGTTTGTGTTTCAGCAGAATTTGAAGT
The DNA here is from genome assembly GCF_018296145.1 of Oncorhynchus tshawytscha. Taxonomy (NCBI): domain Eukaryota; kingdom Metazoa; phylum Chordata; class Actinopteri; order Salmoniformes; family Salmonidae; genus Oncorhynchus; species Oncorhynchus tshawytscha. The sequence goes on from NW_024609832.1 coordinate 1,743,405, forward strand.
TTGCTTACACAGTGAAGTCTAGGCAATGAGTCAGATTTCTCAGGATAGTGACAGTCAAACAAATTAACTGTTGTTACAGGGCCACTGAGGGCACTACCATATGTGCCATGAAAGTCTGGACCTCTTGGCAGAGGCAGTGTTACTACCATAGACACTCTATCATTGATACATGTTCTATATCTATATGGTAAACTCTCACATAGAGGGAGGCCAGAGTACAATCTACCGATCCATCAATGACTTAATCAGTCAATCGGTAGATCAATCAATCAAAACATACTGCTCCCAGGTCCACGATGAAGCAGTCCCCTCTGTTGAAGCTGGACCAGTTGAGGGTGACCTCGGTTGCCCTGACGACACGGCGACCTTTGATGTGGAATAGTCTCAGAGCTGACAGGTCGTTGGTGACCACGTGATGGAACCCAGAGGCCACTCCTCCGGCCTAGAATAGAACAGGATAGAATAGAATAGAATAAAATAGAGTAGAATAGAAAAGAGTAGATTAGGATAGAATACTTTATTGCCCTCGAGGGAATTTGTCTTTGCTCAGTTTAAAAGCAGTTCAAGACGCAGATGTACATACGTATTATACATCACATACAAAACAAGGTACACAGTTACGTAGTACCCAACACAAACATCCCTGAGACAACATACAAAACAAGGTACACAGTTACGTAGTACCCAACACAAACATCCCTGAGACAACATACAAAAGGAAATGTCAGGGCCTATAAGTACCCTATGAGGTTGAACAAGGGTAGCGTGTCAAGTATTTTCCTTCTAGCGATTAGGCAATATTACGGAAAACCACAAAATGTTCAGGACCAAGAAAACAAACAACGTGTGGAACACAGAACTGTTTTCCTTTTCCCTCTACACCAAGCTCCTTTTCCCTCTACACCAAGCTCCTTTTCCCTCTACACCAAGCTCCTTTTCCCTCTACACCAAGCTCCTTTTCCCTCTACACCAAGCTCCTTTTCCCTCTACACCAAGCTCCTTTTCCCTCTACACCAAGCTCCTTTTCCCTCTACACCAAGCTTTTCCCCTTTTCCCTCTACACCAAGCTCCTTTTCCTTTTCCCTCTACACCAAGCTCCTTTTTTTCCTTTTCCCTCTACACCAAGCTCCTTTTCCCTCTACACCAAGCTCCCCTTTTCCCTCTACACCAAGCTCCTTTTCCCTCTTTTACACCAAGCTCCTTTTCCCTCTACACCAAGCTCCTTTTCCCTCTACACCAAGCTCCTTTTCCCTCTACACCAAGCTCCTTTTCCCTCTACACCAAGCTCCTTTTCTCTCTACACCAAGCTCCTTTTCCCTCTACACCAAGCTCCTTTTCCCTCTACACCAAGCTCCTTTTCCCTCTACACCAAGCTCCTTTTCCCTCTACACCAAGCTCCTTTTCCCTCTACACCAAGCTCCTTTTCCATCCCATGAGTCACTGTTGCTGCCCATGGTCAGGGTCAAACAAAACGTTGCAACAAGTGATTATTGAATAGCAGACCTTCAGCATATGATGCCCAGGGTCTGACATGTAAAATGTGGCAAATGGAATGAATGTTCACTGCTAAAAAATAAGTGTGCGTTCTGGTTCAGTATGACACCATATACTCTAGTAGTAAATAGCAGTAACACAGATAAAGGAACAAATCTAATATTAGTGAAATAAAATGCATCAGTAAAACAATACCGTACTTTGTATGTGATGCCTCCCTTGAAGTAGCGTGTGAAGGCGGTGGACTCGAACCCCTGCAGTTCTCGGTACTGGACAGGCTTCCCTCCTAGGAAATCATCCAGCTGAACAGTAAAGATGGCCGCCGCCGTGCTCTCGTCCTGGCTGCACTCCTTACCTGAGGAGAGAGCATGAGTGGTACAGCACTTAAATACAATATGATAAATGTTAGTATGAAATGAGAGACTGTTCAAGTTTAGACAGAGGAACTTTAGCACAACTTCAGCACAAACTGCCTGGTTGATGTTATGACTCTAATGCTCATAGTATGCTTTATTTTAGTACTTTAATGCATTTTCACTCTGCAACAGAGTCTACCAGCTTTGCATGTTGCCATTGTAAATGTATGGGTGGCTGTACACCACCCATACATTACAACAACGTACGGGTGGCTGTACACCACCCATACATTACAACAACGTACGGGTGGCTGTACACCACCCATACATTACAACAACGTACGGGTGGCTGTACACCACCCATACATTACAACAACGTACGGGTGGCTGTACACCACCCATACATTACAACAACGTACGGGTGGCTGTACACCACCCATACATTACAACAACGTACAGGTGGCTGTACACCACCCATACATTACAACAACGTACGGGTGGCTGTACACCACCCATACATTACAACAACGTACGGGTGGCTGTACACCACCCATACATTACAACAACGTACGGGTGGCTGTACACCACCCATACATTACAACAACCTACGGGTGGCTGTACACCACCCATACATTACAACAACCTACGGGTGGCTGTACACCACCCATACATTACAACAAAGTACGGGTGGCTGTACACCACCCATAAATTACAACAACGTACAGGTGGCTGTACACCACCCATACATTACAACAACGTACAGGTGGCTGTACACCACCCATACATTACAACAACGTACGGGTGGCTGTACACCACCCATACATTACAACAACGTACGGGTGGCTGTACACCACCCATACATTACAACAACGTACGGGTGGCTGTACACCACCCATACATTACAACAAAGTACGGGTGGCTGTACACCACCCATACATTACAACAACGTACGGGTGGCTGTACACCACCCATACATTACAACAACGTACTGTAGTTCAGGCAGTAGGAAGCTCTCTCATCCATTTATATGCAGATAATACAGTATTATACTCAGCTGGCCCCTCCCAGGATTTTGTGTGAAACTCTCTACAACAAAGCTTTCTCAGTGTCCAAAAAGCTTTCTCTGCCCTTAACCTTGTTCTGAACACCTCCAAAAAAAAGGTCATGTGGTTTGGTAAGAAGAATGCCCTTCTCCCCACAGGTGTGATTATTACATCTGAGGGTTTAAAGCTTGAGGTAGTCACCTCATACAAGTACTTGGGAGTATGGCTAGATGGTACACTGTCCTTCTCTTAGCACATATCAAAGCTGCAGGCTAAAGTTAAATCTAGACTTGGTTTCCTCTATCGTAATTGCTCCTCTTTCACCCCAGCTGCCAAACTAACCCTGATTCATGCCATCCTACCCATGCTAGATTACGGAGATGTAATTTATAGATTGCAGGTAACGGTGCTCTATAGCGGCTAGATGTTCTTTACCATTCGTCCATCAGATATGCAACCAATGCTCCTTAGAAGGAAAAATCAACGCACTCTATACTCCTCTGTAAACTGGTCATCTCTGTTTACCCGTCGCAAGACCCACTGGTTGATGCGCATTTATAAAACCCTCTTAGGCCTCACTCCCCCCTATCTGAGATATCTACTGCAACCCTCATCCTCCACATTCAACACCCGTTCTGCCACTCACAATCTGTTAAAAATCCCCAAAGCACACACATCCTTGGGTCGCTCGTCTTTTCAGTTCACTGCAGCTAGCGACTGGAACGAGCTGCAACAAACACTTTCTTCATTCAAAGACTCAATCATGGACACTCTTACTGACAGTTGTATCTGCTTCGCGTCATGTATTATTGTCTCTACCTTCTTGACCTTTGTGCTGTTGTCTGTGCCCAATAATGTTTTTATTTCCCAATAATGTTTGTACCATATTTTGTGCTGCTACTGTACCATGTTGTGCTGCTGCCATGTTGTGTTGCTACCAAGTTGTTGTCATGTGGTGTTGCTACTGTACCATGTTGTGTTGTCATGTGTTGTTGCTACTGTACCATGTTGTGTTGTCATGTGTTGTTGCTACTGTACCATGTTGTGTTGTCATGTGGTGTTGCTACTGTACCATGTTGTGTTGTCATGTGGTGTTGCTACTGTACCATGTTGTGTTGTCATGTGGTGTTGCTACTGTACCATGTTGTGTTGTCATGTGGTGTTGCTACTGTACCATGTTGTGTTGTCATGTGGTGTTGCTACTGTACCATGTTGTGTTGTCATGTGGTGTTGCTACTGTACCATGTTGTGTTGTCATGTGGTGTTGCTACTGTACCATGTTGTGTTGTCATGTGTTGTTGCTACTGTACCATGTTGTGTTGTCATGTGGTGTTGCTACTGTACCATGTTGTGTTGTCATGTGGTGTTGCTACTGTACCATGTTGTGTTGTCATGTGGTGTTGCTACTGTACCATGTTGTGTTGTCATGTGGTGTTGCTACTGTACCATGTTGTGTTGTCATGTGGTGTTGCTACTGTACCATGTTGTGTTGTCATGTGGTGTTGCTACTGTACCATGTTGTGTTGTCATGTGGTGTTGCTACTGTACCATGTTGTGTTGTCATGTGGTGTTGCTACTGTACCATGTTGTGTTGTCATGTGGTGTTGCTACTGTACCATGTTGTGTTGTCATGTGGTGTTGCTACTGTACCATGTTGTGTTGTCATGTGGTGTTGCTACTGTACCATGTTGTGTTGTCATGTGGTGTTGCTACTGTACCATGTTGTGTTGTCATGTGGTGTTGCTACTGTACCATGTTGTGTTGTCATGTGGTGTTGCTACTGTACCATGTTGTGTTGTCATGTGGTGTTGCTACTGTACCATGTTGTGTTGTCATGTGGTGTTGCTACTGTACCATGTTGTGTTGTCATGTGTTGTTGCTACTGTACCATGTTGTGTTGTCATGTGTTGCATGCGCTGTCAGGTCTCTCTTTATGTAGTGTTGTGGTGTCTCTCTTGTCGTGATGTGTGTTTAGTCCTATATTTGTTTTTTAAAATCCCAGCCCTGTCCTTGCACGAGGCCTTTTGCCTTTTGGTAAATAAGAATTTGTTCTTAACTGACTAGTTAAATAAAGGTTAAATACAAAATAAACACCACTACAGAGGTTTAATCCCAGGATCTGGCATCCTGTTCGGGATACCTTGAAGGCCTCATGGTTAACAGTCCATGTCATACCAAGTCATAATGAGGAAGAAATTAAAGCTCATAGCAGCAAGCAAAATGGCAAGGAAGCCTATCGGAGGCCCATTAGTGTCGTTTCTGGTTAATGATTCATGATGATGATGATGGGGGGGATGCGGGAGGAGAGGAAGGACAACCTAACATCTTAGTGGTGCTATTGATGTTTGTATTCAGATGGGAGTTGGTGAGTGGGGAGAGAGAGAGCGAGAGAGAGATGTGTCAAGGAAGGAAGCTAGTGTTACAGATCAGTAGACTTGACTTGCATGGTTCCATAGCTCCACCACAACAGCTGTACAACACCATGTTTCTACAATAATCTACCTTAATCTGACAGTACTCTCAGGTAGTGTGTACTCTGAGACAGCTGAACAGAGTAGTTACTCAAAGGTTCATGAAACACCTTGATTGTTTTCCAGAGTGGCTATAGTCCTGATAGGAAGGAAAAACATCACCATCCCATGATGTGTGCAAAGATGACTGATATAGTTTACGACCTCTACCTGGAATGTCCTTATCTCAGAATCTTAAAATCTGAGAATTGTCCAGGAAGCGTCAGGATATGGCAACTCGCCTGGCCTTTAACCAGATAATCACTTTTGTTTCCTACTTCAGGCAAAACCTTTTTTTTTTTTTTAGCTCAGCTGATGACAAAATTGGTTGACTTTCTTCTGTCTACAGTAACAGACTACAGCACCTCAAGGGCTCACACAGTTGTGAAATGACAGTGACACTACTATGGGGGACAATAACACATACACTGAGTGTACGAAACATTAGGAACACCTCTTCTTCCTTGACATAGACAGGCCAGGTGAATCCAAATGAAAGCTATGATCCCTTATTGATGTCACTTGTTAAATCCACTTCAATCAGTGTAGATGAAGGGGAGGAGACAGGTTAAAGAAGGATCTTTTAGCCTCGAGAAAATTGAGATATGGATTACGTATGTGTGCCATTCAGAGTGTGAATGGCCACGGAGTATTAACTGAAACATTTAACTGAAAACCACATAATAGTGATTATTGTATCCATTTCTCAACCATCTTTCTCAACATCGTTAGCATCCTATATCTGAATTTGTGGTGTCACCATTCCTTCTCCAATACAAGCCAAACCATCTCTCTGGTTCTGTCTTGTATGTACAACCTGTTCTTCTCCTGTATGAATACATCTACACAGATATGATCCTATGACGAACTGAATGTGTTATAACACTGTTAGTACCGTATGGCCTTTGATGCTAAGTTGTTTTTTGACAATGTATTTATTAATGTTAATGACAATATTATGATAAAATGATGCTGTTGATTTCAGCCTGTAGATATAAAACGTTAACATCTATGAGGCACTCCCTAAAATATGTTCACATTCATCTCCAATGTTTGATAAGCCTCTGTCAGTAAACAAATCATCCAGCATGTGACATCCTGCTGAACAGCCTGAGGAAACACGCACTAAAGCACACACACACACACACACACACACTCTCTCACCCAGCCAGTAGTGCAGATCGTAGAAGCAGCTATCCCGCTGTTTGACAGTGTGGAGGACCACATACGCGTCCCCAACATAGAAGTTCCCGTGCAGGTTCTCAGGCACAGGGACCAGCTCCATCTTCTCTATCCTCCATATCTGGAGACCGGCTGCCTTGCCTGCCTTGTCAAACTCCCTGTGGTAGAGCACCATGGTTCCTTTGGTTGTCTGATAGCAGAAGAGGGATGGCTGGATGTGGATCCCAGGTGTGGTGAGATGAGCGTAGGGTGAGAGAGGACCTCGGAGTGCTGCTCTGTTCTCTGTTTGGTCATGGGGAGGAGTGAGTCAATAGCAGCAGTGTGCAGGGCTATAAGTTGGAGGCTGAGAAGGGGTGGGTGTGTCTTAGATGCTGCCAAAGTACACACACACACAAACACAGTCTGTGGTGGTTTTTACACTTGTTTTTACTATACATGCATATTACTGTCTCTATTCATACTCAGTGTTTCCAGTTAAGGTGCTGCTCTAATAAATGTATCACATCATAATATTAGGTTTTAAATAACTTGCATTCAGATCGATAGAGATGTGTCACGATCGTCGTAAGGAGCGGACCAAAATGCAGCGTGGTGTGTGTTCATGATGTGTTCATGATGATTTTTTAATTAAAGAAGCACTGAACACAAACTATACAAAACAATAAACGAATAACAAGCGTGAGGCTATAATGAGAACTGTGCTGAACACAAGCAACTAACATAGACAATCACCCACAACTCACAATCACCCACAAGCCACTATGACAAAACAGGCTACCTAAATATGGCTCCCAATCAGAGACAATGACTAACACCTGCCTCTGATTGAGAACCATATCAGGCCAAACACAGAAACAGACAAACTAGACATCCAACATAGAATGCCCACTCAGATCACACCCTGCCAAAACAAAACATAGAAACATACAAAGCAAACTATGGTCAGGGTGTGACAAGATGTGTATCTTGTAGTTTCAACACAGCTCAGCAGTGTGTGGTTATTTGTCGCTGCACTTATGAATATAGAGAACCAGAAAAAAAATCCCCACAATTGGATCAGTTGTTTAATATTAGACTGGTCTCTGAAGGTTATGGCTTAGGGGAGTTCAAGGTGTCTCCAATGGTATTCGAAACGTATAGATTTACCAGCCATACCTGCTCCATTCCAACACATTTCGCAAGCATTTTCCTCACAAGTCTTGAAATACTATGATAGTGTGTAGTACAACTACTCACTACTAACTACTACGGAAGTGTTCGATTACAAGACCGATCTGTTAATGTTGTGTAACAAATCTGTTTCGAGTATTGTTTTTTTCCCCTAAAAGTAATTTTATTTTCATGTCGGTGAAGCTTGTGACCAGTTTCCACTTAGTGTCTATTAATGTGAGCGATAGAAGAGGAGGAGACAGTCAAGAGATGGATCCTTTATCATGGATTTATTTAGATTTTTTATTTTTATTTAACCTTTTTTTAAATAAATTACCAAAATAAACTACCAAAAGGCAAAAAAGCCTCCTGCGGGGATGGGGGCTGGGATTAAAAATAATATATATATATAAATATAGGACAAAACTTATCACGACAAGAGAGACAACACAACACTACACAAAGAGAGACCTACGTAAGACAACAACATAGCAAGTCAGCAACACATGACAACACAGCATGGTAGCAACACAACATGACAACAACATGGTAGCAACACAACATGACAACAACATGGTAGTAACACAACATGGTAGCAGCACAAAACATGGTCCAAACATTATTGGGCACAGACAACAACACAAAGGGCAAGAAGCTAGAGACAACAATACACCACGCAAAGCAGATACAACTGTCAGTAAGAGTGTTCATGATTGAGTCATTGATCGAAAAGATTGAGATAAAACTGTCCAGTTTGAGTGTTTGTTGCAGCTCGTTCCAGTCGCTAGCTGCAGCGAACTGAAAAGAGGAGTAACCCAGGGATGTGTGTGCTTTGGGGACCATTAACAGAATGCGACTGGCAGAACGGGTCTTGCGACATGTATACAGAGAGTTTACAGAGTTTACAGACGAGTATAGAGTGCAGTGATGTGTCCTATAAGGAGCATTGGTGGCAAATCTGATGGCCAAATGGTAAAGAACATCTAGCCACTAGAGAGTAACCTTACCTGCAATCTATAAATGACGTAATCTAGCATGGGTAGGATGGTCATATGAATCAGGGTTTGTTTTGCAGCTGGGGTGAAAGAGGAGCAATTACGATAGAGGAAACCAAGTCTAGATTTTACTTTAGCCTGCAGCTTTGATATGTGCTGTGAGAAGTGTACTGTCTAGCCATACTCCCAAGTACTTGTATGAGGTGACTACCTCAAGCTTTAAACCTTCAGATGTAGTAATCACACCTGTGGGGAGAAGGGCATTCTTCTTACCAAACCACATAACCTTTGTTTTGGAGTGTTCAGAACAAGGTTAAGGGTCGAGAAAGCTTTTTGGACACGAAGAAAGTTTTGTTGTAGAGCATTTAACACAAAATCCGGGGAGGGACCAGCTGAGTATAAGACTGTATCATCTGCATATAAATGAATGAGAGAGCTTCCTACTGCCTGAGCTATGTTGTTCATGTAAATTGAGAGGAGCGTGGGGCCTAGGGCCGAGCCTTGGGGTACTCCCTTGGTGATTGGCAGTGGCAGAGACAGTATATTTTCTGACATTATACACTGCACTCTTTGAGAGAGGTGGTTAGCAAACCAGGCCAAGCAGGCTCAGAGACACCAATACTCCTTAAGCCCATCACAAGAATGGAATGGTCTACCGTATCAAAAGCTTTGGCCAAGTCAATAAAAATAGCAGCACAACATTGCTTACAATCAAAGACAATGGTGACATAATTGAGGACCTTTAAGGTTGCAGTGACACATCCATAACCTGAGCGGAAACCAGATTGAATACCAGCGAGAATACTATAGACATCAAGAAAGCCAGTGAGTTGATTATTGACAAGTTTTTCCAACACTTTTGATAAACAGGGAAAAACAGAAATAGGCCTATAACATTTAGGATCAGCTTGAAATGTTGGACGGGCCAGGAGGCATGGCTGAGTCAAATAGAAATCCTGACTTAATGAAGTGGTGATTAAAGAGCTCAGCCATGTGCTTCTTTTCAGTAACAACCACATCATCAATGTTAAGGGACATGGGCAGCTGTGAGGGTGGATGCAGTAGTGTGATTGCTCACAAAACCAGGATAAAAAAATCATGATTTGGGGGAGTTTACAACACTTAATAAATACATTATACAAAAGTATGTGGACACCCCTTTAAATGAGTGGATTTGGCTATTTCAGCCACACCCGTTGATGACAGGTTTATTAAATCGAACACACAGCCATATAATCTCCATAGACACACATTGGCAGTAGAGTGGCCTTACTGAAGAACTCAGTGACTTTCAACGTGGCACCGTCATAGGATGCCACCTTTCCAACAAGGCTGTTTGTCAACTTCTTGCTGAGTGCTGAAGCGCGTCAAAATCGTCTGTCCTCAGCTGCAACAATCACTACCGAGTTCCAAACTGCCTCTGGAAGCAACATCAGCACAATAACTGTTCGTTGGAAGCTTTATGAAATGGGTTTCCATGGCCAAGCAGCTACACACAAGCCCAAGATCGCAATGCCAAGCGTCAGCTGAGGTGGTGTAAAGCTCGGCGCCATTGGACTCTGGAGCAGTGGAAATGTGCTCTCTGGAGTGATGGATCAAGCCTCACTATCTGGCAGTCCAAAAGACAAATCTGGATTTGGACCATGACAGGAAAATCACTACCTGCCCGAATCAATTGAGCCAACTATAAAGTTTGGTGGAGGAGGAATAATGGTCTGGGGCTGTTTTTCATGGTTCAGACTAGGCCCTTGAAGGGAAATCTTAACGCTACAGCATACAATGACATTCTAGACGATTCTGTGCTTCCAACTTTGTGGCAACAGTTTGGGGACGGCCCTTTCCTGTTTCAGCATGACAATGCCCGGGTGCACAAAGCAAGGTCCATACAGAAATTATTTGTCGAGATAGGTGTGGAAGAACTTGAATGGCCTGCACAGAGCACTGACCTCAACCCCATTGGACATCTTTGGGATGAATTGGAACGCCGTCTGTGAGCCAGGCCACATCGCCCAACATCAGTGCCCGACCTCATTAATGGTCTTGTGGCTGAATGGAAGCAAGTGCCCGCAGCAATGTTCCAATATCTAGTGGAAAGCCTTCCCAGAAACATGGAGGCTGTTTCAACAGCAAAGGGGGGACCAATGCCCATTATTTTGGAATGAGATATTCGACGATCAGTTGTCCACATACTTTTGGTCATGTGTAGAATGGTCCTTTGGAGGAAGGATTGTTGACATATAGTTGATATTTGTATCTAAAAGCATAGTTGAGAAATAATCAAAGTTGGCATATTTATGACATTTTGGCCTCCTTTAAGTCTCCATAATATTTGATATGTAAGTGCTACAAATCCAAATTTGGTGTCATATGAAGATTTATCGCTTGCTCTAAGAGTAGCATTTTGATTTCAATAACAATGTTCATACATTAATTTATGAATATTGAAAAATATAAACATGAACATATGTTATTTGGGCAATTTTTCTATGTATTGTTGAACATAATATTCTCTACGGGCATATCAAAGATGGACAGGGAAAATATACTACCTATCTCAGAAAATAAATAGAGCAAACTGTGCTGTTGCTTAGGACCATAAACAATATTTCAAGCCACAGTGTCATGTGCTATCCTGTTTTTGGTGTGGATCCGACATCAAAGTGCAGGCTATGGGTGTCAATTATCTTGTTACTCTATCTGCATTATACACCAAAACATCAGTGTCACTTAACAATTCGCTCTTCAGCTTTACATTGTTATTTTCTCATAGCATGTTCTTTACAATGGTGGGGTAGGCTACAATGTTTATGTCAAGGTAGGCCATTTAGGGGAAGTTTACAAGAAGTAGTACCTTCAAATGTAGCGCAGTGTCACGCCCTGACCTTAGAGATCCTTTAAATTCTCTATTCTCTACTCTATTTGGTCAGTCAGGGTGTGACTAGGGTGGGAAATCTATGTTTATATTTCTTTGTTGGCCGAGTATGGTTACCAATCAGAGGCAGCTGTCTATCGTTGACTCTGATTGGGGATCATACTAAGGCAGCCCTTTTCTCCCACCTTCAGATGTGGGATCTTGTCTTTGGATGTTGCATGTGTTTGCACGCCATAGCTTTGTTGTTTATTGTTTTTGGTGGAACATTTATAATTAAAAGGAAAACGTACGCCTACCACGCTGCAACCTTGGTCTTCATTTAACGACGGATATTACAGAAGATCCCACCAAAAACGGACCAAGCAACGTGGCCAGGATGAATGGACATGGGAGGACATCCTGAATGGAGAAGGACCCTGGACAAGGGCCGGAGAGTATCGCTGTTCAAGGGAGCAGATGGTGGCAGCTAGAGAGGAACGGTGATGAAACGAGGAATTAGAACAACAACGGAAGCCCGAGAGACAGCTCCAAAATATTTTTTGGGGGGGGGGCACATGGGGAAATTGGCGGAGGTAGGGTTTAGACCTGAGCCGACTCTTGGTGCTTACCGTGGAGAGCGTGTGACTGGTCAGGCACCGTGTTATGCGGTGATGCGCACGGTGTCTCCTGTGAGCATTCACAGGCCGGTGCGCTCTGTGCCAGCGCCCTGCATTTGCCAGGCGGAAGTGGGCATCCAGCCAGGACGGGTTGTGCCAGCTCCATGCTCGAGACCTCCAGTGCGCCTCCACGGCCCAGTGTATTCGGTGTCTGCTCCACACACCAGGCTTCCAGTGCATCTCACCAGTCTGGTGAGACCTGTTCCGGTTCCACGTACCAGGCCTCCAGTATGTCTCCCCGGCCTGGTAAGACCTGTGGCAGCTCCACATACCAGGTTTCCAGTACGTCTCCTCAGTCCGGTGAGACCTATTCCGGCTCCACGTACGAAGCCTCTAGTGATGATCCATGGCACGAAGCCTCCAGTGATAATCCATGGCCCGGAGCCTCCAGTGATAATCCATGGCCCGGAGCTTGCAGTGAAAATCAAGGTCACGGAGCCTCCGGTGACAGTCCCCAGTCCAGAGCCTTCGGCGGCGGTTCCCGGTTCTGAACCTCCGGCGGCGATTCACGGTCCGGTTCCTCCAGCGACGATCCATGGTCCGGTTCCACAGAAGCGGAGGGATCAGCGTAGGGAGCGGGGGCTACGGCCCGAACCGGAGCCGCCACCGAGGGTAGATGCCCACCCCGACCCTCCCCTATAGGTTCAGGTTTGCGGCCTGGAGTTGTGGGATCTTGTCTTTGGTTGTTGCATGTGTTTGCACTCCTAGCTTTACGTTCGTTGAGTTGTTTATTGTTTTTGGTGGAACATTTATAATTAAAAGGAAAATGTACGCCTACCACGCTGCACCTTGGCCTTCATTTAACGACAGATGTTACACGCAGTAAAAGTCTGTGTTAGAGACAAAGACAGGCTGTGACCACTCCACCAGTTAGTGATTACGTGCAGTTAAACAAACATGTTCTCAGTCGTGTCATCTATTACAAGTATTTTAGATGGCTCATTATTAATCAATCATTTACTGGAATTCAATAACTTCTTACTGGCACTGTTTCAACATGGAGAGGAACATCAACATCTGCTGGGAATTGGATCTTTGAGAGGTTTAATTCCTTCTTTTGTAAAGAACAGCTACGACATCATAAATACCAGCTAAATTCCAAACATCACCATACTGAATCTTACCCATTGAATAGGCATAACACTCGATGCTCGACTTGGGTAGGAGCTTACCGGAGTTCCTACACCTCACATTTTCTAATGCTTGAGCTCCTGTTCCTCTTCTAGAATATTAGTTAAAGTATTGTGGAGCTCCTGCACCTAAATATAAACAGTACCAGCACCCAAAATGAGTACCGGCACCTATTTCAGTCCATGTCAAGCACTGATATCTTATCTTGATATGTTATCATCATTGCTGCCTGATATCAATCGTAAATCCACCAACTACACTTCATCTCCCTGAGACATGGAGATATCAAAATGACTAACAGTGTGACGGTATGTACACTAGCTAATCTATTATGATGGTATTCTATTATATTCTCTACAACAGATTATATAAAGTGCAAACAAATGTACGTTAGATTAGAATTAACAACAGCAGAGCGTTGCCTTTATTCCAAATGTTTATTGGTGAAAAATCCCAATACAATTTCCTGAGGTTATGGTTCCGTAGTCACTGTGTTTCCATCAGTGAACATGTCCAGGTAGCGCTCCAGTGTGAAGTCCTCTCTGTCGGCCAGTGGGTTGTGCTCCAGGCAATATAACGTCATCCTGGCTGTCTGCTGCCTCAGTCTCTGGGCCTCTCTCTTCATTGGCTCCCTCTCTACACTCAGCACTAAAGGCTGAAGCTCTGGCTCTGGGGAGGAGGCAGGCTCAGGGGAAATATAGTCAGACTCCAAAAATTGGCTAACCACATTGTCAGGCAAGGCAATGTATTGGTCTTCCAAATGGTTGCCTGTATTGGTGTAGTCACCTGGCTGCAGGGGTTCTGGAGTTATAGCTAAAGGGTTGCCAAAACGGCTGTAGGTATTGGTGTAGTCGGAATCACCTGGCTGCTGAGGTTCTGGAGAGGCAGGATAGTGGTCCTCAAAATGGCCAACTGTATTGGTGTAGCTGGCATCACTGGGGTTCCCATGGGTGACCCAGTCGCAGTGGGTAGATGGTGTGAGTAACTCTGGAGTCTCTCTATAGACTGGGCTGACGTCAGGTCGCAGAAGAAGGAAGGAGGGTACGGGTAAGGGCGGAAGCTGCGGATGGGGGAACATGTTCATGAGGGTGGCATATTCTGAAAGGGTCATGTTGCTCAAAGCTTCCTCTGAGAGGTCTGGGTATCTTGGAACCCCTGAGAGCTCTTCCAACACTTCAGCGAGCAGGTCTTCCTCATCATTGCCCTCTGCTGGTAGGTAGAATAACCGCTCTAGTGCAGGCCCAACGGCATGTGTCTCCAGCAGAGATGAGGATATGTCAGATTGCTGAAAATCTCGGTTTAGTCGGTTAGCCTGGTTTCGGCTCCTACTTTTCACTGTTGCTTTTTTCACTTTGATGCTCTGTTTTTTTCCTTTACTCACTGCTCTCTTTCTCCTCATTTGATTCACATGTTGGTCAGACTCACTGTCAGTGTCTGTTAGTCCCTTAGTCCCTGTCTCATCCACCACCTCTACCCCGTCTTTCCTCAGCAGTGACATTATCCTCTTGTACTTCTCTGTAGTGCTGTGTTCTTGGCTGGTCCAATCAAAGCTGCCATGTGGGTTCCTCTGTTTAGGTGCAGCATGCTTCTTCTTCTTCTTTCTCTTCCTCTTGAGTGGCTCAGGAGACTCTGAACTCTGGCTCAAGTCTAAAACGTCCTGATGCTGGCTTGTCTCAGGTGTTTCAACAGGACCCATAGGAATAGTCTCCCTGTGTATCTTTGAAGTGATCAAGGCCAGCTGGTGAGGTGGGGAACCTTGGTACACAGGAAGACCGTGCCAGGAGGCCGATGGTGCTGCGTGGTACATCTGGTATACCCCACCTGCACTGTAAGGGGCAGCATTGTTCACAAGTAATGTCACTGCTGATCCTGCATACACAAAATGCAAAAATAAACTACAATATGTGTAATATACAATACTATTCGCAGAAACATTCTTTTCATATTCGCTGTCAAAGCAAAGGACCCAACCTGACACACACGACAGGCTGGGAGCAGCATAGGGTCAGCTGGCGGTAAGTGCTTTGCCCCAGGGCACAATAGTCCTGGGTATAGAACATATTAAATTGAAGCCAGCTACTCTCTGGATGCAAATTCCTCCAGATTTCCCTGTTTGCCCTGGGATTCAAACTCTGGTTACTAGCCTGGTCCAGGATCTATTGGTACTCTTGCTCCATTGCTGTCAAGCCAAACAACCTTGAGGCTACAGCCATGTTACAGCTCATCTGACAGTGTACAAGTCATTTACAATACAAGTTTGCATCAACATGTCATCAGCAATATCAACTTACCATGATCTAGCTGTAAGGCAAAAGAAAGATCCTCTTCCAAATTGGGCTGAAAGTGCATGGTTACCAACGTACCTTCAGCCACCTAGGGAAATTAAATGTACCAAATGCCGCCGAAACAGGCTATTTATGCAGACAGGTGTTTGACGTCACATATGGTGTTTATGATGTAAAAACTGTCCCCACTGGCTGTCAACTGTCCCCATGGTAACATTGTGTGAGTTCACTTCTGCTCAGGAGACAAGTTTTGCAAACATGCAGTCAGAATTCCAGTATTATTACAAATCTATGGGTTCATGAGTGCATTGTGATGTCACACTGATTCATGTGCTAATTTGCATGTGAGTGTTCCATTTCTTACCAGTTCCTCTGAGGTTGGTTAAAAAAAAAAGGCATGAACAAAGACAGAAGAAAATACAAGACAGACAAAATGAGATGTCGAAAACTTTATTCACGCTTTCAGAAAGGGTAACCATACAATTAAACTAGGTAGGACAAATCGTGATCACACATTTTGAATGTATCATGATGAAAAGCAAATAATAAAAACATCAACTACATTAAAAAAATTGCTTGTATTTACATTGTCAAATACCGTTAATCAAAATAAATGTCAGTACCCCACAGCAGAAGTAGACATTAGGAAAGAACAACCTGATCAGATAAACCACTCTTCTAGTTGATGTGTCAGTAGTACTGCAAGTCTTCACTCAATCCTAACATTCATTCAAAAGCTGATCCACTCTTCCATACAAGATTAATTAAGAACAAACGACTGTACACATGTTAAATGTTGTGCTCTACGATAACCCAGGAAACTGCAAATTAGATAACGGCAAACTACTAAGTATGATAATTCATAAAGAAATTCAAGGTATATTTCTATGACAGAGGGTCGTTTCTATTTGAGTTGTACATTTCAAAAAGGTTTTCCGCAATGTGGGTAGGAATCATATTACAAACGTGGTATTAAATCTAGGTAGTTCTAAACTCTCCAACTGAGTTTGATATGCAGGCAAGTCATTTATCAAAAATGTGCAAAGTCCCTTGCAGGTTATCCTCTTCACGCGTGTAAAAACTAAGTTGGTCAAATTCAAGTCAGCAGTAGGTTGGTATCACAAAACATTATGCGAGTCCCTCGTAAGCACGAACTCAGAAGGAAGAGGTCAATTACTGATAATGAATCACTATCAATCAATCTTGTTATTGTACCAATTGGGAACAGTGATGGAATGAACTTTTAACATCTTAATTTCTTTAAATGACTCCATTTTAGGGACATAAGCCTTTTAATTCAATCAATGGATCACACATTAACACAGTTGGATCACCCAACAGAGGGTAATATTAGTAAACAACTGGTCCAAATCAAGATTGTACAGAGAGCCCTCTAGAGGAGAGCCCGGTCATTACAAGATTATACATATGAGAAATGCCACATTCTGACTTCACCCCAAACAGCACCCTATCCCCTATACCAGGGGTATTCAACTCTCTCTACGAGGTCCGGAGCCTAATACTTTTCTGTTCTACCTGATAATTCAAATTGCACACACCTGGTGTTCCAGGTCTAAAATCAGTCCCAGATTAGAAGGGAACCATGAACAAAGCACAGTGGAACTGGCTTCGAGGTCCAGAGGTTAGTTTGAGAAACCTATATAGCGCACTACCTTTGGCTAGAGGCCTAGTAGTGTGTTCTATATAGGTGTCATTTCAGACTTGGCTCACTGTGCCTCTGACTTTTCAGCAGAATTAAATAATACACTAGATTCACCTGTCATAATAATACACATTATTAATGTGTTACGTGAGGTACGACTTTGAGAATAGTTGACTGGTCCCAGATCTGTTGGTTCAACTCCTTCGACTATCATAGAGATACAGATTTGAGACCAGCTTACTGAGAGAAGTCTGAGGTCATCCTCATCCATAGTTTGAGGATTATTAGTTCAGACATCTACAGTTCAAGTGGTTTGGAGGAGTGTGGAGTGGCTTTGTAACATTTTCCATGAACACAATGAGAAGTTGAATGTTAAATGCATTAATAAAGTGCATAATGGTTTGGTACTGAAACAGTATGGTACTTAGTGTTTAGACATTAAAAACAAATATTTTTGTCAGTAGACACATCCCCCCCACCGCACACCTGGCATATACTCCCAACACAATGGTGAGCGAACACAGAATTACATGACATCTACAGTGAGGTCTTCATCGGTAGAGGGGTGGTAGAGGGAGAAACACAGTGATCCATCTATGGCTGTGGTGGCCAACTCTCCTCCTGGAGAACTACTGGGTGCAAACACGTATCCCTGCTCGAACATACCACCTTCAATTGACCAGCTTTGTTAGAGAAGGGCTGGAGCACAAGCCTAAACAACCAGTAGTTCTGCAAGATCGCTGATGTTAGACTAGCTTCCAAGGAACTTCTCCAGGTCAGGTAGGGCAAGGGGGTTACTCTGGGGGTATTGGGGCATTAGACACCTTGGGCTGCGCCCCCCTCAGAGTGGTGGTGTTACCTCCACAGTCTACATACTGGTACATCTCCTGTGTGACCTGCTCCATGTGGCCAAAGTACATCGTCGTCACAGTCACCCTGAAAACAAGAGGATTTCATTTAATTCAAATGGCTTTTTTTGTACCCTTTAGGACAATAACAAGCAGGGATGTGATCACATCCAGTCAATATAGAAAAATACAAAAGAGGATATTGGTTGGATATGGGATTAGGTCAATTTCCATTCTGTATGAATAGAGGACGGTATCAGAAAAGTTCCTTATTAATAAAGGGAGGTCATTAACCACACAGAACAAGGTTGACTAACTGTTCCGAGTACATTAATACGTATGACATGGGAGCCAGGCTTCGTGGTCCTGTGAGAATGATAAAAGGGAGGTACTTACTGCATCATGACAACGATGTTGTGCACCTTTATGGTCTGCAGGCTGCAGTAATCACTAGGACACAGAGGAACAGACACTTCAGTCAGTTTCATGTGATGAGCAAAATGTTACATTTGTCCACCAGCCAGCTTTTACTCTGTCGAACCGTCTGGTTTCAATGGGTTCCAGAAATGGACTTGAATGGAGCCTATGGCAAGAGCGGGAAAAGGTCCCGCTGGATTTTCATTGGCTGATGTCTCAGTCCATCACCATCTAGCGTAACCCTTGAACCTCCCCTCCATGTTGTTGATTTTAAAGCAGGAGCAGCACAAGTGATAGGCTAAACAATGAACGAAGGGAGTTGGGGAAATCAGAAAGTATGCATCTAAGAATTTGTTTTCACATATAAAGTTTATATGCCCAAATTCATCTAATCCAGCTATGGCAGGCTGTCCCTCTCCCGCCTCAACTACAACATGCCCCTTTCAAGTCTGACTTTGTTCCACACCGTCTTCAGGCTCTATATGAGCCTGGGGACAAGGTTAAGCAAAAACTAAAAGCAGGCTGCAATCTGTACTCATATAGGATTTATTGAAACAAAGTCTCGACCATGAGGTCTTTATCAGGTTCCGTGTTCTCAAAAAGCTATGTGCTGTGCTGGGGTGTGCTGTACTTACTACATGTAGCTCATATCATCTGCTAGAATGGTGGGAACCATGTAGTCAACCTGGGAACAACACACAGGGTTATGATCAAAAAGGTGACTAGGAGGAAGTATTTGAAGTACCAAAATACATAATGTGACAAGTTGAGCAACTTAGGACCAGGAATAGGGGTTGGAGTCCACTAAAAACAGCTATGGCTTGTTGGCTCTTGAATTTAGTGAAACAGGACTTTCTGCTGCATGTCCAATAATGATGACAGAGTTGTTACCACAACTTTTACATTGTTGCTAGTGCGCCGATAACGCCCTGTTGCCATGTGTTTACAGAGTTGTTACCACAACTTTTACATTGTTGCTAGTGTGTCGATAACGCCCGGTTGCCATGCTATTACAGAGTTGTTACCACAACTTTTACATTGTTGCTAGTGCGCCGATAACGCCCTGTTGCCATGCTATTACAGAGTTGTTACCACAACTTTTACATTGTTGCTAGTGCGCCGATAACGCCCTGTTGCCATGCTATTACAGAGTTGTTACCACAACTTTTACATTGTTGCTAGTGCACCGATAACAACTCTGTAATAGCATGGCAACAGGGCTGTTGCCTAGCAACCTGTTGCCATGCTATTACAGAGTTGTTACCACAACTTTTACATTGTTGCTAGTGCGCCGATAACGCCCTGTTGCCATGCTATTACAGAGTTGTTACCACAACTTTTACATTGTTGCTAGTGCGCCGATAACGCCCTGTTGCCATGCTATTACAGAGTTGTTACCACAACTTTTACATTGTTGCTAGTGCGCCGATAACGCCCCGTTGCCATGCTATTACAGAGTTGCTTTTACATGCTAGTGCGCCGATAACGCCCCGTTGCCATGCTATTACAGAGTTGTTACCACAACTTTTACATTGTTGCTAGTGCGCCGATAACGCCCTGTTGCAATGCTATTACAGAGTTGTTACCACAACTTTTACATTGTTGCTAGTGCGCCGATAACGCCCTGTTGCCATGCTATTACAGAGTTGTTACCACAACTTTTACATTGTTGCTAGTGCGCCGATAACGCCTGTTGCCATGCTATTACAGAGTTGTTACCACAACTTTTACATTGTTGCTAGTGCGCCGATAACGCCCTGTTGCCATGCTATTACAGAGTTGTTACCACAACTTTTACATTGTTGCTAGTGCGCCGATAACGCCCTGTTGCCATGCTATTACAGAGTTGTTACCACAACTTTTACATTGTTGCTAGTGCGCCGATAACGCCCTGTTGCCATGCTATTACAGAGTTGTTACCACAACTTTTACATTGTTGCTAGTGCGCCGATAACGCCCCGTTGCCATGCTATTACAGAGATGTTACCACAACTTTTACATTGTTGCTAGTGCGCCGATAACGCCCCGTTGCCATGCTATTACAGAGTTGTTACCACAACTTTTACATTGTTGCTAGTGCGCCGATAACGCCCTGTTGCCATGCTATTACAGAGTTGTTACCACAACTTTTACATTGTTGCTAGTGTGTCGATAACGCCCGGTTGCCATGCTATTACAGAGTTGTGTACCTGCTCCATGCCCAGAGGACTGATAGCAGTGATGTTATTGATGCGGGACTTCCCAATCACTGTCTTGGAGAACTGGACCTGGGCTGTGACGTTGGACACCTCTACACTGTAGTAGTTGTTATTGGTGATGTTCAGAGTGTTCTGGAAGGAAGAAGAAAGAATACCTTATAATTTTACCCTCAGAGCAACACACACACTGAGCAGTTTGAAGCCAGAGTTAGCCAGTGCGGCAAACCAGGAACAGTTTAGGAGTTAATACAAAATTACAGGGGATGGCAGAATACCTAGAGTCCTGCAACATTTGTGACCAAACTCATTTGCCCAAACATGGCCAACTTTAGGATAGTACAGGTTGATAAGGAAAAGCAGTCTCCTCCTGTGACTGTCCACAATGTGACCCAAATCATCATGTGGTTAGACCAGAGGAGAGGCTCACCGTCACGTTGAGATAGACAATCCTCTTGTCCTCGTCATAGGTGACGAAGATCGACTTGACGCCCACGTAGGAGACGTCTATGGTACGAGGGAACAGGAAGAAGACAGCCAGGCTGGACAGCAGCAGACACACAACCACCGAGGACATCACATACAGCTTTCTGTGGAGAGGCAGGTGAACAAAAGGCAGGGTCAGAAGTTAAATAGCAGTCTGACAATGGCAGGGTACGACGAACATTATAACAAGAAAGGAACAGCTACATTTAGCCTAGAGATACCAACAAAACCACGACATTCCACTTACGTTCTCCTGGGCCTGAGTCTCTGGTCACTGTATGGGATCAATGCTACAAGCTGGTTCTCTTGGCCTGCATAATGCAAGGAAACATTTACAACACTTAGGCTAATCATCGGACACAACTACAGCACAACATAACAGCAACACTAGGGATGTAACAATTCACTGATAAACCATTGAACCAGGGACCGATGCCTAAGATACGAGTGCATCGGTTCGCAGGACCCTAAACTGATCCAAATGTGGCGTGAATCAGTCAGAAAATCGTTTAAAATGTTATGAGTAAAAAACAGTGAACCGGCAATTCATAACATATTATTTCCCTATACGAAAATACCTACATCTTTTGTGACCGAATTGATGCGGCCTCTCCTTCAGTAGCTATTTAAATAAGCCTGTCAGTCATTGACCTCCAAGTCAGATAACTGTACAGAGCTCAGCTGCTCGCACCAACGAGAGCCTCTGATATCTGCGCAGCACCTTCAGCATTCAAATTATTGTAAAATGGCTTTGGCAATGTAAAATCATAGGCTTTATTAGTTGGGTGACTTTTTCGATTGCCAGGTTCACCATAAAATTGTTTTGCTTTTAACAGTCAGTGCATTTGGTCATTTTTAAATGAAGATGTAATTTCATAACAAGGACACCAACCATTTTTGTGAGCTGTACTGTAGGCCTATAGTCAGAGCGGGAGAAGAGCAGCTCTCCTCTGTAAAGTTCTAATGAAATCTGAAGCTGTGCTATATTCATTCATAGCAAGAACCCGACTGATAAATCATTTCACCGATATTATTGGCAAATAAGGCCATTTTACCAATTGTTCGAAACCGGCCGATAATTCCACCGATATTCGATAAATAAATTAAAAAACTGTTTACTTGATAATTAAGGTTGGGAGGCTTAAAGAAGAGGTAATTACAGGACAGCAGGAAAACACACAGCAAACCCTCAGAGCTAGCCTGGTGCTTCAGGGAGGAGAACAGAGCTGTGAAGTAGCACAGTCAAGTTATTTGTCATGCAGACATGAAGGCGTGACTTCACAGCTGCATTGTTTTTCCTGTCAAATCCAGGGGTTATTAATAATTGTGCATGTTTGTGTTCATGTTGTGCCAGAATCTGTGTGTGGGTTTTGGTCTGTGTTTCATCATGTGGTGTTCCTAGGTGTTGGTTGATTTTTCTCCTATGCTATTGGCACCGGTGTCACCTTGGGAGGGAAAATAAAATCTCAAATAGTTTATTATCCATAAGATTGGTTTCATTAAATTGTGAAATAATTTATGACTGTTGTGAATATAGGTATATAATGATTCTTGGCATTATGACAGTCAAAGGGAGAGGGAGTACAAGTTCCAACAGCCTTACTGCCCTGACAGTTTCTCCCTAGGCTACAAAACACCACGCGGTACCCATAGTTGTGTCACACAAAACAGAAAAGTATTTGAACAAGATATTCATACACTTGTTTGAGGATATTACGGCGTGTCACATCACACCCACCAGTGGAGACAGCCTGTTCTAGCAGTTGGTTGGAACCACCAACTGATGGACTATAAACTTAGGGCTTGACCGATGTGTAGTTTCACCGATATCATCGGTTGATATTGGCCTTTTACTGAAAGATAGATATATCGGCCCGAAAATTGCACCGATATATAGGATGACAAAGGGAATATCATGCTTATCAGAATACTTGCAGCCCATCTAATGATCTCATTATTGTCACAATGTTAACATTTGGAGCACAATGGCAATTTATGAGAACTTAGTGTGGGAAAATTTCACTTTTTCCTCACTGTAAAAACAGTAGGCTATAATCGGCAGATATATATTGATATCGGGACGTTTTGTCCTACCAAAAACATCGTAGCTAGTCATAGATAAGTTCTACACATAAATATAAACATATTACTTTCAACACATTTTTGATCTGATAAAATGACAAGTTAATCAGTCGATGGGGATTTCGGATACAAAGTGGGGGACAAAAGGCCTAAACGCTCAGTCTGCCCTATGGCTCTGCTCAACTGCCTGCACACCATATAACTCATTCTCTGACACACACACACACACACACACACACACACACACACACACACACACACACACACACACACACCTCAGAGAAGTAATCTCAGACAGATCCAGCTCAAGGGGGTCCAACTTGATCAGGATCAGATTTTAATTTTACTGAATCGATTCGTTCCACGTATCAAACCGAATCGTTTCAGACTAAAAGTGTCGTTCCTGTATTGTGACAGAGCTAATGTATTTATCTAGATACTTATTGAGTCGTGCTTGAAAGAAGAGATTCACATGTTCTAGGCAATACGGTACAACATTATCCCTCAGAGGGGAAATTCACCAGGCTCCGGGAATAAAAATCATGAACCAAAAACAACACAGCTTGATTACAGTGAGTTTACAGGCAAAGCATGAGTCATTCATATGCCAAATTCAGTCATTGGTTCCCTCAAGCTCACAGAGCGATTCAGTCACACTATCCATTATCCACAAGAGAGCACCTTTGTGGTTTTATCACACACATCATCAACTGCAGTCTGACTGTGACACTGAACAGAACAAAACTCTTATCCAGTCATATTCATTCAAATGGCATCTTAAATCCTGTTTACCTCCAGGTATCCGGTCTGTACCCTGACAGCTGGGACATGTGACGCTGTCCCTGCCAGTGAACTCTACATAGGTGTGTGTTGCTCACCTCTAGGTATCCTCCCAGTGCCCTGGCAGCTGGGACATGTGACGCTGTCGCGGCCTGTGAACTCTACGTAGGGGAACTGGGACACATCCTCTCTCTTCCCATCATCCTCCTGGGTGGTGGTCAGGCTGTCCTGGGAGTCTTCATGGCATGCCTGCTTGGGCAGGAGGGAGAGGGCTTTCCCCATGGTGACAGCTGGAGGGTCAGAGGTTACCGGTTGGCGTTTGTTTGTCATGTTTGAGGCAAACACACACAACAACAAAAAAGAAAAGTCCTCTCACTGTCAACAGTGGTATTTTCAGAAAACTTAACATGTAAATACTTGTATAAACATAACAAAATTCAACAACTGAGACCAACTGAACAAGTTCCACAGATATGTGACCAACAGAAATGGAATAATGTGCCCCTGATCAAAGGGGGAGTAAAAATCAAAAGTAAGTCAGTATCTGGTGTCGCCACCAGCTGCATTAAGTACTGCAGTGCATCTCCTCCTCATGGACTGCACCAGATTTGCCAGTTCTTGCTGTGAGATGTTACCCCACTCTTCTACCAAGGCACCTGCAAGTTCCCAGACATTTCTGGGGGGGGCTAACCCTCACCCTCCGATCCAACAGGTCCCAGACGTGCTCAATGGGATTGAGATCCAGGCCCGTCGCTGGACATGGCAGACCACTGACATTCCTGACTTGCAGGAAATCACGCACAGAACGAGCAGTATGCTGGTAGCATTGTCATGCTGGAGGGTCAAGTCAGGATGAGCCTGCAGGAAGGGTACCACACACGGGAGGATGTCTTCCTCCCTGTAACGCACAGCGTTGAGATGGCCTGCAATGACAACAAGCTCAGTCCGATGATTCTGTGACACACCGCCACAGACGATGACGGACACTCCACCTCGATCCCGCTCCAGAGTAAAGGCCTCGGTGTAACGCTCATTTCTTCGATGATAAACGTTAATCTGACCATCACACCTGGTGAGACAAAACCGCAACTCGTTAGTGAAGAGCACTTTTTGCCAGTCCTATCTGATCCAGCGACGGTTGGATTGTGCCGGTGATGTCTGGTGAGGACATGCCTTAACAGACCTACAAGCCCTCAGTCCAGCCTCTCTCAACCTATTCCGGACAGTCTGAGCACTGATGGAGGGATTGTGCGTTCCTGGTGTAACTCAGGCAGTTGTTGCCATCCTGTACCTGTCCCACAGGTGTGATGTTCGGATGTACCGATCCTGTGCAGGTGTTGTTACACATGGTCTGCCACTGCGAGGAAGCTCAGCTGTCCGTCCTGTCTCAGGCATTTCACAGTACAGCCGATGCAATTTATTGCCCTGGCCACATCTGCAGTCCTCATGCCTCCTTGCAGCATGCCTAAGGCACATTCAGACAGATGAGCAGGGACCCTGGGTATCTTTTGGTGTTTTTCCAGAGTCAGTAGAAAGGCCTTTTTAGTGTCCTAATTTTTCATAACTGTGACTTGAATTGCCTACCTTCTGTAAGCTATTAGTGTCTTAACGACCATTCCACAGGTGCATGTTCATTAATTGTTTATGGTTATTTGAACAAGCATGGGAAACCGTGTTTAAACCCTTTACAATTAAGATCTGTGAAGTTATTGGATTTTTACGAATGATCTTTGAAACAGGGTCCTGAAAAGGGGCCGTTTCTTTTTTTGCTGCGTTTATATATACACATACAGTTGAAGTCGGAAGTTTACATACACCTTAGCCAAATACATTTAAACTCCTGACATTTAATCCTAGTAAAAATTCCCTGTTTTAGGTCAGTTAGGTCACCACAAATTCCCTGTTTTAGGTCATCACTTTATTTTAAGAATGTGAAATGCCAGAATAATAGTAGAGAGCGATTTATTTTGATATATTTCTTTCATCAAATTCCACTGGGTCAGAAGTTTACATACTAATTGAGTGTATTTGGTAGCATTGCCTTTAAAAATGGTTTAACTTGGGTCAAATGTTTTGGGTAGCCTTCCACAAGCTTCCCACAATAAGTTGGGTGAATTTTGGCCCATTTCACCTGACAGAGCTGGTGTAACTCAGTCAGGCACACGCTTTTTCAGTTCTGCCCACAAATGTTCTAAAGGATTGAGGTCAGTGCTTTGTTATGGCAACTCCAATACCTTGACTTTATTGTCCTTAAGCCATTTTGCCACAACTTTGCTTGGGGTCATTGTCCATTTGGAAGACCCATTTGCAACCAAGCTTTAACTTTCTGGCTGATGTCTTGAGGTGTTGCTTCAATATATCCACATAATTTTCCTTCCATCCATTTTGTGACGTGCCGCCTGCAGTCCCTCCTGCAGCAAAGCACCCCCACAACATGATGCTGCCACCCCTGTGTTTCACGGTTGGGATGGAATTCTTCAGCTTGCAAGACTCCCCCTTTTTCCTCCAACCATAACGATGGTCATTATGGCCAAACAGTTCTATTTTTGTTCCATCAGACCAGAGGACTAATGTTTGTACCGATGAACATGGTACCTTCAGGCATTTGGAAATTGCTCCCAAGGATGAACCAGACTTGTGAAGGTGTGCAATTTTTTTCTGAGGTCTTGGATGATTTCTTTTCCCATGATGTTAAGCAAAAGGCACTGAATTTGAAGGTAGGCCTTGAAATACATCCACACCTCCAATTGACTCAAATTATCTAAATTAGCCTCTCAGAAGCTTCTAAAGCCATGACATCATTTTCTGGAATTTACCTAGCTGTTTAAAGGCACAGTCAACTTAGTGTATGTAAACTTCTGACCCACTGGAATTGTGATACAGTGAATTATAAGTGAAATAATCTGTCTGTAAACAATTGTTGGAAAAATGATTGTGTCATGCACAATGTAGATGTCCTAACCGACTTGCCAAAACTATAGTTTAACAAGAAATTTGTGGAGTGGTTGAAAAACGAGTTTTAATGACTCCAACATAAGTGTATGTAAACGTCCAACTTCAACTGTACATACACATACCGAAATGCCACGATAATAAAAGCATTTTAAATCATATACTTTACCTTTGTTTTCTTCAAGAGTACCTTGTTGGGAAAGGTAAGTCCCACAATAAATGTTTTCAAAAGTGTTCGTTAACTAAGTTACGGCCTTCATCCCTATATGTTGTCTTACTGGATGCGTATTAGAACAGGGCTAGATAAAAGAAAGCCTTTACTGTACAACCAGCAGTAGCTCTCCAGGAGGAGGGTTAGCCAACCAATGCTGTGCTCGTAGCTAACTGCTACACATCAATCGGCATTTGACAAACTGAGACACAAATAGAAGTTAGTTAGCTATCTAGACATTGATTGGGTAACATTGGTAGGCTGGCTTCTTCAAATCAACAAGAAATCGCCAAATAACAAGGTCTATAGCTAGCTACAGGTTCTATAGCTAGATAAGCTAGCTAACATGATTTGGTTAACAAACGGGCAAGTTAATCTTTGTTTAATTCACTGGTCCACTCATCGTGCCAATTATGCTAACTAGCTCGTTATATGGCATTGCCATTAATTTAAATTACTCATCAGTTAGCAAGAATGTCAGTTGACTGTCGACTGGTTTGTAAACTAAGTCAGCTAGTAAATGAACTATCATAACAAACTGGCTAACTAGCTAGCAAAAAAAGGAAGCAAAAGCATAACGGTAGGAGGCTAGCCAACGATAGCAGCTGTTAGCGGGTGGGTATAACGTGTGGAACGTTCCAACAGGAATCTGTTCCAAACACTTGGTAAAGTACAAGGTTGCCAGCAAACAACGCATAACGTTATATAAAGTAGCATGCTCAATTCGCCTAGCTAACTAGCTGCCGAATAGGCATCAACGTAGCCTATTCTTAATGTTTGTCCATAGGCTACCAAAGTAATGACAGACATGTTTTCCGAATAAACGTGGTGAGTGAAAAACGTAATGAAAAAGCCCACTTCCTACCCGGTATCTTATTGCCGCTATACAACCTTGTTATTTAATTTTTGGAACAGATTCCTGTTGGAACGTCCAACCCGCTGCTAGCTAGCATCAGCAAAGCAGGTCAGTCTTGTTTGCTATATGCGCTGGAATAAAATATATTTAACAGCATACTAACTATTTATTCTACGGTGAAGTGAAATTATTATTGTCCGTCTTACCAGAAAACGAGTTGTTTTTCCTAGCAATCCTTTCAGGTCAGGCAGTTCTTGTTGTCAACCAACCTGACATGCGCAGTACGTTTCAGATGATGACGTCTTTGTCAGCTCTAGTAGTCAGAAAATAAATAAAAGTTTTAGTCACCTCGGACAACGGGATATAGCTAGAAGGGATCCCGTTTTTGTCAAGTTAATGCGTTGTAGCTAACCCTAACCAGCAACGTTAATTATCCTAGCCTGCTACGAAAAGTCCAATCTGACAAGAGCTGGATCCCTTCTAGCCATGACCCGGTCAACGCCTACAAACAAACAATACAAATCCATAACTTCGCATTGCAAAGTAGTTTTTTTTTTAACCGCGACTAATGTGACATGTCGATTGGTCCTCGCACTAAATTAAAAAATATATAAAGTAGAAGAAAGTACTTCTACATGTCCTTGTTACGTTTTGAGGTAATAATGTTAAAAAGCAGTACTACGCTATTTCAGGCATTCCTATGACTAATACATGGCCTCCAAAATCAGCTAATTATTTTCAATTGTCGCTACAATTGTAGACCTACTGATTTGAAATGTTCATAACCAGGCAAAACGTCAGTATAGAGGCAAAGTGGAATCGCAATTCATAGGCTCAGACACCAGACATATATGGCAGGGTCTACAGACCACGGACTACAAAGGGAATACCAGCCACCTCTCGGACACTGACGTCTTGCTTGTTAACCCTTGCAAGGCTGCTGGCCCTGACGGCTGAATGGAGTGTTTACGGACATATTCACTCCCCCTATCCCATTTCATTGTCCACCATTGTTCCTGTACCCAAGAAAGCAAAGGTAACTGAACTACATGACCATCAACCCTGTACCACTCACTTCTGTCATCATAGTCAAGGATCATATCACCTCCACCTTACCTGCCACCCTAGACCCACTTCAATATGCTTACCGCCCCAATAGATCCACAGACTATGCAATCGCCATCGAACTGCACACTGCCCTAGCTCATCAGGACAAGAGGAATACCTATGTAAGAATGCTGTTCATTGACTATAGCACAGCATTCAACACCATAGTGCCCTCCAAGCTCATCATTAAGCTTGAGGCTTTTACCGATGCACAATTGAGAGCATCCTGTCAGGCTGTATCACCGCCTAGTACTGCAACCCCGCAACTGCAGGACTCTCCAGAGGGTGGTGCGGTTTGCTCAATGCATCACCGGGGGCAAACTACCTGCCCTCCAGGACACCTACAGCAGCCGATGTCACAGGAAGGCTAAAAAGATCATCAAGGACAACAACCGCCCGAGCCACCCCGCTATCATCCAGATGGTGAGGTCAGTACAGTTGCATCAAAGCTGGGCCGAGAGACTGAAAAACAGCTTCTCTTTCAAGGCCAGAAGACTGTTAAATAGCCATCACTAGCACATTAGCGGCTGCTGCACTGCCTTGCAAAAGTATTCATCCCCCTTGCCGTTTTTCCTATTTTGTTGCATTACAACATGTAATATAAATAGATTTTTATTTGGATTTCATGTAATGGACATACACAAAATAGTCCAAATTGGTGAAGTGAAATGAAAAAAAGAACTTGTTTAAAAAAATTGTAAACGGAAAACAGCTGCGTGCATGTGTATTCACTCCCTTTGCTATGAAGCCCCTAAATATGATCTGGTGCAACCAATTACCTTCAGAAGTCACATAATTAGTTAAATAAAGTCCACCTGTGTGCAATCTAAGTGTCACATGATCTCTCACATGATCTCAGTATATATACACCTGTTCTGAAAGGCCCAGAGTCTGCAACACTACTAAGCAAGGGGCACCATCAAGCAAGCGGCACCATGAAGACCAAGGAGCTCTTCAAACAGTTCATGGACAAAGTTGTGGAGAAGTATAGATCAGGGTTGGGTTATAAAAAGAACCCACCAAAACTCACGGACCAGGCAAGGAGGGCATTAATCAGAGAGGCAACAAAGAGACCAAAGATAACCCAGCAGTACACTCCACGGAGCTGGTCTTTATGGAAGAGTGGCCAGAAAAAGCCATTGCTTAAAGAAAAAAATTAACAAACGAGTTTGGTGTTCGCCAAAAGCCATGTGGGAGACTCCCCAAACATATGGAAGTAGGTACTCTGGTCAGATGAGACTAAAATTGAGCTTTTTGGCCAAGGAAAACGCTATCTCTGGCGCAAACCCAACACCTCCCATCACCCCGAGAACACCATCCCCACCGTGAAGCATGGTGGTGGCAGCATCATGTTGTGGGGATGTTTTTCATCGGCAGGGACTGGTCAGAATTGAAGGAATGATGGATGGTGCTAAATACAAGGATATTCTTTAGGGAATCTTGTTTAAGTCTTCCAGAGATTTGAGACTGAGACGGAGGTTCACCTTCCACCAGGAAACATTTAAATGTCTTGGAATGGCCTAAGACCCCAATCCAATTGAGAATCTGTGGAATTACTTAAAGATTGCTGTACACCAGTGGAACCCATCCAATTTGAAGGAGCTGGAGCAGTTTTTCCTTGAAGAATGGGCAAAAATCCCATTGGCTAGATGTGCCAAGCTTTCAGAGACATACCCCAGAGACTTGCAGCTGTACTTGCTGCAAAGGTGGCTCTACAATGTACTGACTTTGAGGCGGTGAATAGTCATGCACGCTCAAGTTCATTTTTTTGTCTTATTTCTTGTTTGTTTCACAATAAAAATATTTTTCATCTTCGAAGTGGTAGGCATGTTGTGTAAATTTTATGATACAAACCCCCCAAAATATATTTCAATTCCAGGTTGTAAGGCAACAAAATAGGAAAATTGCAAACAGGGGTGAATACCTTTGCAAACCACTGTATATACATAGACTTGGAATCACTGGTCCCTTTAATAATAGAACACTAGTCACTTTAATAATGTTTAAATGTTTTGGATTAATTATCTCATATGTATATACTGTATTCTATCATATCCTACTGTATCTTAGTCTGTGCCGCTCTGACATTGCTCGCCCAAATATTTATATATTCTTAATTCCTTTACTTTCTTTTTTATGTGAATTTATATGTATTTGTTTATATTTTATATTTACCAAAATAAATGATCTAATGACTCTGCCTCCTCGCTGAAAAATCTGCAGAGTTGGGAAGATTGTATCCACCATATATATATAACATTCTACTGGTTGCAAGAATTTTGTTTAGTAATTTAAATTGAAAAATTCTAAGCTCTGAATCCGGCCCCATTTTGCGTGTCAATTGATAAACCATGTGCCATGGATTTGGTACATAGAAAATCTCTTCCCAACTATTTGGCTATTTATATACCACAGCTGTCAATTTTTTGGTTTTAAATGTAACTGGTATATACAGTGCCTTGTGAAAGTATTCGGCCCCCTTGAACTTTGCGACCTTTTGCCACATTTCAGGCTTCAAACATAAAGATATAAAACTGTATTTTTTGTGAAGAATCAACAACAAGTGGGACACAATCATGAAGTGGAACGACATTTGTTGGATATTTCAAACTTTTTAACAAATCAAAAACTGAAAAATTGGGCGTGCAAAATTATTCAGCCCCTTTACTTTCAGTGCGCAAACTCTCTCCAGAAGTTCAGTGAGGATCTCTGAATGATTCAATGTTGACCTAAATGACTAATGATGATAAATACAATCCACCTGTGTGTAATCAAGTCTCCGTATAAATGCACCTGCACTCTGATAGTCTCAGAGGTCCGTTAAAAGCGCAGAGAGCATCATGAAGAACAAGGAACACACCAGGCAGGTCCGAGATACTGTTGTGAAGAAGTTTAAAGCCGGATTTGGATACAAAAAGATTTCCCAAGCTTTAAACATCCCAAGGAGCACTGTGCAAGCGATAATATTACAATGGAAGGAGTATCAGACCACTGCAAATCTACCAAGACCTGGCCGTCCCTCTAAACTTTCAGCTCATACGAGGAGAAGACTGATCAGAGATGCAGCCAAGAGGCCCATGATCACTCTGGATGAACTGCAGAGATCTACAGCTGAGGTGGGAGACTCTGTCCATAGGACAACAATCAGTCGTATATTGCACAAATCTGGCCTTTATGGAAGAGTGGCAAGAAGAAAGCCATTTCTTAAAGATATCCATAAAAAGTGTTGTTTAAAGTTTGCCACAAGCCACCTGGGAGACACACCAAACATGTGGAAGAAGGTGCTCTGGTTAGATGAAACCAAAATGTAACTTTTTGGCAACAATGCAAAACGTTATGTTTGGCGTAAAAGCAACACAGCTCATCACCCTGACCACACCATCCCCACTGTCAAACATGGTGGTGGCAGCATCATGGTTTGGGCCTGCTTTTCTTCAGCAGGGACAGGGAAGATGGTTCAAATTGATGGGAAGATGGATGGAGCCAAATACAGGACCATTCTGGAAGAAAACCTGATGGAGTCTGCAAAAGACCTGAGACTGGGATGGAGATTTGTCTTCCAACAAGACAATGATCCAAAACATAAAGCAAAATCTACAATGGAATGGTTCAAAAATAAACATATCCAGGTGTTAGAATGGCCAAGTCAAAGTCCAGACCTGAATCCAATCGAGAATCTGTGGAAAGAACTGAAAACTGCTGTTCACAAATGCTCTCCATCCAACCTCACTGAGCTCGAGCTGTTTTGCAAGGAGGAATGGGAAAAATTTCAGTCTCTCGATGTGCAAAACTGATAGAGACATACCCCAAGCGACTTACAGCTGTAATCGCAGCAAAAGGTGGCGCTACAAAGTATTAACTTAAGGGGGCTGAATAATTTTGCACGCCCAATTTTTCAGTTTTTGATTTGTTAAAAAAGTTTGAAATATCCAATAAATGTCGTTCCACTTCATGATTGTGTCCCACTTGTTGTTGATTCTTCACAAAAAAATACAGTTTTATATCTTTATGTTTGAAGCCTGAAATGTGGCAAAAGGTCGCAAAGTTCAAGGGGGCCGAATACTTTCGCAAGGCACTGTATTTTTATTTATCACAATTTTCTTTAACCAATTTGGGTTTTTAATGCAGGGCCAACGAGTTGGTACTTTTCCTCCCTTCCACTTTTGTCGTAATGCTGCAATTAGTTGGTTGTAATTTTGGGTAGAGCAGATATTTACATATATCTGTGTTAGCTGCATGTGTAATATGACGCCACCAGTCCTATTTATTATTTAATTGACAAGAATTATACCTCTTTTAAAAATGTAAAAAAATAAATAATAAATTAGTATGTTTGAGTTTAACCACAATATTTGTTGAATTATTTGTTCTGTCTTTTCAAGGGGATTAAACTGAAAATCCAACCAACTTTCTATGGCTTGTTAAAAAATAACAATATTTTGGAGATGATTTAAAGGGAAAAAGGCCATTCTTGAACATGTGGTGAGACATTCTTACTGATTTACTACAAAACCATTTCGGATTTAAGTATAACTGATGCCTTTAGTGAGAGGGCTAATGCTTTAATATTTAATCATTTCTGTCCATCCGAATTCATATTCATTATTTAAACAGGCCCTTCTAATTTTGTCTGGCTTGCCGTTCCAAATAAAATTGAATATTTTTTTGCCCATATAATTTTAAAAAACAGGTCGCTAGGGGTAGGCAAAACCATAAGAAAATAGGTAAACTGGGATATGATTAAAGAGTTAATCAGGGTGATTTTTCCACAAATAGACAGGTATTTTCCTTTCCATGGAGCAAGATCTTATCTATTTTTTCCTAACTTTCTATAACAATGCATTGGAGCGAGTTCATTTATTTCCGGAGATGTCCACATCCCTGTCAGATTTTATTGGTAAACTACACGGTAATGTAAAAGTTGTAGTTTTTTGTGATCCAATACGTAATATAGTTTGGTTTTATCATAATTTGGTTTTAATCCAGAGGTTAGAAAAAACATCTACATCCTCAATGAGGCTGTGGGGGAATTCTAATTATGGATTTAGATATTACTGCACTGTTAGAGCTACAAACACAAGCATTTCGCTACACCCGCAATAACATCTGCTAAACACTTGTATGTGACAAATAACATTTGATTTGATTCTTGCAAACTGTCTTTATTAATTATTGAGCTGCAGTTCTGGTTCTATCCACATGGTGGCAGTAGTATTTAGTGTTTGAAATCCACCCACCACTGCCTAATGTGCAAATTTACTGTGATCCGTGTTTTGATTGTGCAACAATAATATTATAGGCCTATATCTTCTGAAAACATGTGGCTTTTAATTCCTGTTATGTCAATATTTACCAGACCTCATTCCTTTGTTATCACTTGACATCACCCAGATAGTACAGCATTGATTACCATAAAGCCTGCCACACCATAATACTGCCACAGCATAATACTGCCACACCACCACTGCCACAGCATATCTTTCCCCCATACATCAAATCAAGTTGTATGTTGCTGCAGTGTTATAGTCAATGTTTATTTTTGACTTAAATAATATACATAATAGGATAATCTATATTCAAACTAGTAACAGTGTCTGCATTCCTCATAGGAGTGAAATGTACAAAGCAGTTAGGCTTAACTAAAACACACAGAGGAGAAGTGGGGTGGGGGCAGCAGACTGCTATGGTGCAGTGCACTATACACACCAAATGTAATCAGTTGACATGCAATTATGCACCAGTAAGAGGTTTTAATGGCCACGCTTATAACAGTGTGTGTTGGAGCCCAATATTACAATTTCCCCATCTCTGTTTGCATTGCTGTCTCCGCCCTCATTTGTCCCACTCCCACCACCGGATGGGTCTTTGTAGTGTGTGTGTGTGTGTGTGTGTGTGTGTGTGTGTGTGTGTGTGTGTGTGTGTGTGTGCGTGTGTGTGTGCGCGTGCGCGCTGAGCTGGGTTCAGTGGCAGCGCTACTAAACACTGTCATCATTAAGTTCTCTCTCTTTTCCTCTGCATTAGGAGCAGTAGTGTAATGAGTCTCTAGTTAGTCTGTCATGTTGCGTTTTTTTAATGTCATGTTTATCCCTGTCCTTGTTTACTCTCTTTACATAACAGGATGTTTGTGGTTTTATTATCCATTACTGAGATGATACAAAGAGAATGTGACAGAATATTTAATCCTGGTTTCTCTCATTTAAGCTGGCATTGTTTTATGTGGGGCCTGTTCTGCTTTTATGTGGATCCTGACCTTTTTTTTCAGGTCAGGATTATTTTGTCTTAAGTCCAATGTTGCATGATTTAAAAGGAAAGCTGACATGATATCACACAAGTTTACATCTTTTTTTATTGTTGAAAAAGGACAAAACAAACGAATGTAGACACATCTATCACAGCCACGGTACCAGGGACAAACTATACCGAGCCTCAATTTCCAGTCTGTCATATAGTTGTAGGTGTATGTAATATTTCAGAAACGAGGTTAAATATAAGGCAGTCATAGATGAGCTTGAGCTTGGCTTTAAAGAAAGCATTTGATTTGTGTTAAATACTAAACTAAACCTTTAAGTAAACATACACCAGTTATAATTGCCTATATCGTGTAGACTTGGTATGTAATACCATAAAGTATTAAATTACATTTGCCTTTACAGAGGGAAAACAGTTTAAATGAATCTGGAATTACGATCAAGTCAAAGGAAAGTGATCGCACAATGTTTCGGCGCTCATAAATATGTATGTGGCCGATGTGCTGGTGTTGGTGTGATGATTAGAGAAATGCAGACCAAACTAAACTGTTGAATAGTCAAATAACTTGTTTTCACTCCATTTACATACTTGGAAAATGCATTGTGGGCTGAACGAAAAAAAAGACAAATGTCATATAGCACTGTAATGTAACTCACTACTATAACCCACAAGTAACTGAGAAAGAATGGAAATCCCAACGTCATAAGCAATGATTAGTGAAAAAAATAAAAGGTAACCATTTTAGACTGTTCATGCTTGAGATGGTTAGTTAGTTCTGCTAGTTAGTTAGTTCATCCAGTTGTGATTTCTAATTGCCATATATTTGTCACACGAAACTTCAGAACCTTTCTATTCTCAGTTTATACAGATTGCACTTTTTTTTAAATTGCTAAGAGTATTATTATAATATTGCTCGATTAACTATGACTTTTCAAATCACCCAACAGTGCTATTTGAAGAGTTAGCTCCTTCTCTAGTCTAACCCAAAGGCCCTGGTCTTCTGCAGGTTGACTGCCTGTTCTTAATGAGGGGAGTGACTCAGCTGTGTGTTAGAGGCTTATTAGTAGCTTATAGTCCATCAGTGCTTTGGTCTGACCCCTAGGGTCAACTCTGATGGAATGGACCATGTATTATATTTCTATGGTATGGATGAACCCTCTGGCCAAGCTCTGAGCTCCCCCCACAGATTGCCATGAACAATGTGGTTTATACAGTGTATAAGGATTTTATAGAGAATGCTTAGAAAAGAAGAAGGCCCTGTGAAGATGGAGAAGGCCTGTTTATGGCCCCATTGGACAATGTCATGCGTGAATAGAAGCGCTGATGCAAGCTACTGTAGCATAGAAATATATGCGACTGTTCTCTCTCTCCCTGTTTCCCTTTCTCTCTCTCTCTCTCTCTGTTTCCATTTCTCTCTCTGTTTCCATTTCTCCCTCTCCCCCTCTCTCTCTCTTTCTCCCTCTCTCCCCCTCTCCCCCTCTCTCTTTCTCCTTTCTCCTCCCCCCTCTCTCTGTTTCCATTTCTCTCTCTCTCTCTCTCTCTCTGTTTCCATTTCTCCCTCTCCCCCTCTCTCTCTTTCTCTCTCTCCCCCTCTCTCTCTCTCTCTCTTTCTCCCTCTCTCCCCCCTCTCTCTCTCTCTCTCTCTCTCTCCGTTTCCTCTTTTTCTCTCTCTCTCTCTCTCTCGCTCTTTCCATTTCTCCCTCTCCCCCTCTCTCTCTTTCTCCGTCTCTGTTTCCATTTCTCCCTCTCCCCTCTCTCTGTTTCTTTCTCCCTCTCTCTCTGTTTCCATTTCTCTCTCTCTCTCTCTCTCTCTCTCTCTCTGTTTCCATTTCTCTCTCTCTCTCTCTCTGTTTCCATTTCTCTGTTTCCTCCCTCTCTCTCTCTCTTTCTCTCTCTCTCTCCCATTTCTCTCTCTCTTTCTCCCTCTCTCCCCCTCTCTCTCTCTCTCTCTTTCTCCCTCTCTCCATCCCTCTCTCTCTCTTTCTCCCTCTCTCCCCCTCTCTCTATCTCTCTCTCTCCGTTTCCATTTTCTCTCTCTCTCTCTCTTTCTCCCTCTCTCCCCCCCTCTCTCTCTCTCTCTCTCTCTTTCTCCCTCTCTCCCCCTCTCTCTATCTCTCTCTCTCCGTTTCCATTTTCTCTCTCTCTCTCTTTCCATTTCTCCCTCTCCCCCCCCTCTCTCATTTTTCTCCCTCTCTGTTTCCATTTCTCCCTCTCCTCTCTCTCTCTCTCTCTCTCTTTCTCCCTATCTCTCTCTCTCTCTCCGTTTCCATTTCTCTCTCTCTCTCGCTCTTTCCATTTCTCCCTCTCCCCTCTCTCTCTCTTTCTCTCCCTATCTCTCTCTTTCATTTCTCTCTCTCCGTTTCCATTTTCTCTCTCTCTCTCTCTCTCTCGCTCTTTCCATTTCTCTCCTCTCCCCTCTCTCTCTTTCTCCCTCTCTGTTTCCATTTCTCCCTCTCCCCCTCTCTCTCTCTCTCTCTCTCTTTCTCCCTATCTCTCTCTCTCTCCTGTTTCCATTTCTCTCTCTCTCTCGCTCTTTCCATTTCTCCCTCTCTGTTTCCCCTCTCTCTCTTTCTCCCTATCTCTCTCTCTCTTTCTCCCTCTCCGTTTCCATTTCTCTCTCTCTCTCTCTCTCTCTCTCTCTCTGTTTCTCTCTCTCTCTCTCTCTCTGTGTTTCCATTTCTCTCTCCTATGGTTGGCACAGCTGGAGTTTGGAATGAGCACCACGTTGTCACTAGTTAGTTCCCCCAAATCAGAGCGTCAGAGAGGTGTATTTTATATTTACTGTATGTGTGTGTGTGTTTCATGCTCTTCTGATAAAGAGCTGTCATATTTCATACTCCGACATGTGACAGGACGGCTCACTCCGTATAAAAACACAAAGCGTATGACCTTGTCCTCCACCACAGTCAACTGTCATATAACATACAAAAACTTGACACTTGTCACGGGAGGAATAACCAGCTGTCACACGCGAGGAGCTGGTCATCGACTCTGTGTCTAGCCTAGAGTAGCAGATCATTTCTGGACTGTTTTTGTACTGAATGTCTTGTGTTTTCAACCGTGATGTCGGTCAATTGAAATGCGGTCATGCGGTTGCTCCATTGGTCATCCTCCATATTCTGTATGACTATGATTAATTAGTCTACTACTAAATTGTGCATGCGTGTGTGTGTGTGTGTGTGTGTGGTCCGTTTATGTTGTACAGTATGTTCTGCGGAATACTGTAATATAGCAGATAATACAATGCATAGGTGATATTGCTCAGTAATGTAGGGGACCTGTGAACCAGGCTGAAGATAAGGTTAGACATGATATTTGGTGGGTTTCTAACATGTTCAAGGTCATTTTCTCTTAACCCGTGTCTGGTCCGGAGAGGCCCGGAGAGGTCTGGTCCGGAGAGGAGTGGAGCATTAATCTATTTTTTTTGCAGCGTCAAGACAAAGTTTACTGGCTCTGTGAGTGTATCGATTCCCCCTCCCCCATCTCTCATTCTCCCCTTTTCCAGTTCAGTCCTCCAGTAGTGAGATCGTCAGTGTAGATCTCTGCCTTTTCTACAGGGAACACTTGTGCGCCGAAGTTGAAAAATGTAAAAGCACAATGAAATGTAGGAGCACAATGAAATGTAGGAGCACAATGAAATGTAGGAGCACAATGAAATGTAGGAGCACAATGAAATGTAGGAGCACAATGAAATGTAGGAGCACAATGAAATGTAGGAGCACAATGAAATGTAGGAGCACAATGAAATGTAGGAGCACAATGAAATGTAGGAGCACAATGAAATGTAGGAGCACAATGAGAAATATTTGATGTTACAAGCCGTTTTCTTTTTTTTCTATTTTCCATTGTATTATATTTCTTGGGGTGGATCAGCTTCAATATTGCAGATAGATAGTGCCTTATCAATGTCATTTTCTGCATCATTTCCAATCGGCAATATATTTTTTGCGAGGGTAAATATATATACACAGTACCAGTCGCAAGTTTGGACACACCTACTCATTCAAGGGATTTTCTTTATTTTTACATTGTAGAATAGTGAAGACATCAAAACTATAAAATAACACATGGAATCATGTAGTAACCAAAAAAGTCTTAAACAAATCATAAGATACATTTGAAGTTGGAAGTTTACATACACCTTAGCCAAATACATTTAAACTCAGTTTTCCACAATTCCTGACATTTAATCCTAGTAAAAATTCCCTGTCTTAGGTCAGTTAGGATCACCACTTTATTTTAATAGATGTTGCTTCAATATATACACATCATATTCCTTCTCATGATGCCATCTATTTTGTGAAGTGCACTAGTCCCTCCTGCAGCAAAGCACCCCCACAACATGATGCTGCCACCCCCGTGCTTCACGGTTGGGATGATGTTCTTCGGCTTGCAAGCCTCCCCCTTTTCCTCCAAACATAGCGATGGTCATTATGGCCAAACAGTTCTATTTTGTTTCATCAGACCAGAGGACATTTCTCCAAAAAGTACGATCTTTGTCCCCATGTGCAGTTGCAAACCGGCTTCTTCCTTGCTGAGCGTCCTTTCAGGTTATGTCGATATAGGACTCGTTTTACTGTGGATATAGATACTTTTGTACCTGTTTCCTCCAGCATCTTCACAAGGTCCTTTGCTGTTGTTCTGGGATTGATTTGCGCTTCATCTCTAGGAGACAGAACGCGTCTCCTTCCAGAGCGGTATGACGGCTGCGTGGACCCATGGTGTTTATACTTGCATGCTATTGTTTGTACAGATGAACGTGGTACCTTCAGGCGTTTGGAAACTGCTCCCAAGGATGAACCAGACTTGTGGAGATCCACAAATCTTTTTCTGGGGTCTTGGCTGATTTCTTTTGATTTTCCCATGATGTCAAGCAAAGAGACACTGAGTTTGAAGGTAGGCCTTAAAATACATCCTCAGGTACACCTCCAATTGACTCAAATTATGTCAAAAAGCTTATCAGAAGCTTTTAAAGCCATGACATAATTTCCTTTAATTTTCCAAGCTGTTTAAAGGCACAGTCAACTTAGTGTATGTAAACTTCTCACCCACTGGAATTGTGATGGTAAATTATAAGTGAAATAATCTGTCTGTAAACAATTG
This sequence comes from Oncorhynchus tshawytscha, assembly GCF_018296145.1. NCBI lineage: Eukaryota > Metazoa > Chordata > Actinopteri > Salmoniformes > Salmonidae > Oncorhynchus > Oncorhynchus tshawytscha. The sequence continues at coordinate 1,784,027 of NW_024609832.1, forward strand.
TTGGAACAATTTCTTTTGTCATGCATAAAGTAGATTTCCTAACCGACTTGCCAAAACTATAGTTTGTTAACAAGAAATTTGTGGAGTGGTTGAAAAACTAGTTTTAATGACTCCAACCTAAGTGTATGTAAACTTCCGACTTCAACTGTATTTTAATTTGAGATTCTTCAAAGTACCACCATTCGCCTTGATGTCAGCTTTGCACACTCTTGGCATTCTCTCAACCAGCTTCATGAGGGAGTCACCTGGAATGCATTTCAATTAACATGTATGCCTTGTTTCCATTTGTGGAATTTCTTTCCTTCTTAATGCGTTTCTGCTAATCAGTTGGTTTGTGACAAGGTAGTGGTGGAATACAGAAGATAGCCCAATTTGGTAAAAGACCAAGTCCATATTATGACAAGAACAGCTCAAATAAGCAAAGAGAAACGAAAGTCCATTACTTTAAGACATGACTTTCAGTCAAGAACTTTGAAAGTTCTTCAAGTGCAGTCGCAAAAACCATCAAGCGCTCTGATGAAACTGTCTCTCATGAGGACCGCCACAGGAAAGGAAGAGAGTTACCTCTGCTGCAGAGGATAAGTTCATTAGAGTTACCTGTCTCTCATGAGGACCGCCACAGGAAAGGAAGAGAGTTACCTCTGCTGCAGAGGATAAGTTCATTAGAGTTACCTGTCTCTCACGAGGACCGCCACAGGAAAGGAAGAGAGTACCGTTTTACCTCTGCTGCAGAGGATAAGTTCATTAGAGTTAACTGTCTCTCACGAGGACCGCCACAGGAAAGGAAGAGAGTTACCTCTGCTGCAGAGGATAAGTTCATTAGAGTTACCTGTCTCTTCACGAGGACCGCCACAGGAAAGGAAGAGAGTTACCTCTGCTGCAGAGGATAAGTTCATTAGAGTTACCTGTCTCTCAGAGGACCGCCACAGGAAAGGAAGAGAGTTACCTCTGCTGCAGAGGATAAGTTCATTAGAGTTACCTGTCTCTCACGAGGACCGCCACAGGAAAGGAAGAGAGTTACCTCTGCTGCAGAGGATAAGTTCATTAGAGTTAACTGTCTCTCATGAGGACCGCCACAGGAAAGGAAGAGAGTTACCTCTGCTGCAGAGGATATGTTCATTAGAGTTACCTGTCTCTCACGAGGACCGCCACAGGAAAGGAAGAGAGTTACCTCTGCTGCAGAGGATAAGTTCATTAGAGTTACCTGTCTCTCACGAGGACCGCCACAGGAAAGGAAGAGAGTTACCTCTGCTGCAGAGGATAAGTTCATTAGAGTTACCTGTCTCTCACGAGGACCGCCACAGGAAAGGAAGAGAGTTACCTCTGCTGCAGAGGATAAGTTCATTAGAGTTACCTGTCTCTCACGAGGACCGCCACAGGAAAGGAAGAGAGTTACCTCTGCTGCAGAGGATAAGTTCATTAGAGTTACCTGTCTCTCATGAGGACCGCCACAGGAAAGGAAGAGAGTTACCTCTGCTGCAGAGGATAAGTTCATTAGAGTTACCTGTCTCTCACGAGGACCGCCACAGGAAAGGAAGAGAGTTACCTCTGCTGCAGAGGATAAGTTCATTAGAGTTACCTGTCTCTCATGAGGACCGCCACAGGAAAGGAAGAGAGTTACCTCTGCTGCAGAGGATAGTTCATTAGAGTTACCTGTCTCTCATGAGGACCGCCACAGGAAAGGAAGAGAGTTACCTCTGCTGCAGAGGATAAGTTCATTAGAGTTACCTGTCTCTCATGAGGACCGCCACAGGAAAGGAAGAGAGTTACCTCTGCTGCAGAGGATATGTTCATTAGAGTTACCTGTCTCTCATGAGGACCGCCACAGGAAAGGAAGAGAGTTACCTCTGCTGCAGAGGATAAGTTCATTAGAGTTACCTGTCTCTCATGAGGACCGCCACAGGAAAGGAAAGAGTTACCTCTGCTGCAGAGGATAAGTTCATTAGAGTTACCTGTCTCTCATGAGGACCGCCACAGGAAAGGAAGAGAGTTACCTCTGCTGCAGAGGATATGTTCATTAGAGTTACCTGTCTCTCATGAGGACCGCCACAGGAAAGGAAGAGAGTTACCTCTGCTGCAGAGGATATGTTCATTAGAGTTACCTGTCTCTCATGAGGACCGCCACAGGAAAGGAAGAGAGTTACCTCTGCTGCAGAGGATAAGTTCATTAGAGTTACCTGTCTCTCATGAGGACCGCCACAGGAAAGGAAGAGAGTTACCTCTGCTGCAGAGGATAAGTTCATTAGAGTTACCTGTCTCTCATGAGGACCGCCACAGGAAAGGAAGAGAGTTACCTCTGCTGCAGAGGATATGTTCATTAGAGTTACCTGTCTCTCATGAGGACCGCCACAGGAAAGGAAGAGAGTTACCTCTGCTGCAGAGGATATGTTCATTAGAGTTACCTGTCTCTCATGAGGACCGCCACAGGAAAGGAAGAGAGTTACCTCTGCTGCAGAGGATAAGTTCATTAGAGTTACCTGTCTCTCACGAGGACCGCCACAGGAAAGGAAGAGAGTTACCTCTGCTGCAGAGGATAAGTTCATTAGAGTTACCTGTCTCTCACGAGGACCGCCACAGGAAAGGAAGAGAGTTACCTCTGCTGCAGAGGATATGTTCATTAGAGTTACCTGTCTCTCATGAGGACCGCCACAGGAAAGGAAGAGAGTTACCTCTGCTGCAGAGGATATGTTCATTAGAGTTACCTGTCTCTCACGAGGACCGCCACAGGAAAGGAAGAGAGTTACCTCTGCTGCAGAGGATAAGTTCATTAGAGTTACCTGTCTCTCATGAGGACCGCCACAGGAAAGGAAGAGAGTTACCTCTGCTGCAGAGGATAAGTTCATTAGAGTTACCTGTCTCTCACGAGGACCGCCACAGGAAAGGAAGAGAGTTACCTCTGCTGCAGAGGATAAGTTCATTAGAGTTACCTGTCTCTCACGAGGACCGCCACAGGAAAGGAAGAGAGTTACCTCTGCTGCAGAGGATAAGTTCATTAGAGTTACCTGTCTCTCATGAGGACCGCCACAGGAAAGGAAGAGAGTTACCTCTGCTGCAGAGGATAAGTTCATTAGAGTTACCTGTCTCTCATGAGGACCGCCACAGGAAAGGAAGAGAGTTACCTCTGCTGCAGAGGATAAGTTCATTAGAGTTACCTGTCTCTCACGAGGACCGCCACAGGAAAGGAAGAGAGTTACCTCTGCTGCAGAGGATAAGTTCATTAGAGTTACCTGTCTCTCATGAGGACCGCCACAGGAAAGGAAGAGAGTTACCTCTGCTGCAGAGGATATGTTCATTAGAGTTACCTGTCTCTCACGAGGACCGCCACAGGAAAGGAAGAGAGTTACCTCTGCTGCAGAGGATAAGTTCATTAGAGTTACCTGTCTCTCATGAGGACCGCCACAGGAAAGGAAGAGAGTTACCTCTGCTGCAGAGGATATGTTCATTAGAGTTACCTGTCTCTCATGAGGACCGCCACAGGAAAGGAAGAGAGTTACCTCTGCTGCAGAGGATAAGTTCATTAGAGTTACCTGTCTCTCATGAGGACCGCCACAGGAAAGGAAGAGAGTTACCTCTGCTGCAGAGGATAAATTCATTAGAGTTACCTGTCTCTCACGAGGACCGCCACAGGAAAGGAAGAGAGTTACCTCTGCTGCAGAGGATAAGTTCATTAGAGTTACCTGTCTCTCATGAGGACCGCCACAGGAAAGGAAGAGAGTTACCTCTGCTGCAGAGGATAAGTTCATTAGAGTTACCTGTCTCTCATGAGGACCGCCACAGGAAAGGAAGAGAGTTACCTCTGCTGCAGAGGATAAATTCATTAGAGTTACCTGTCTCTCACGAGGACCGCCACAGGAAAGGAAGAGAGTTACCTCTGCTGCAGAGGATAAGTTCATTAGAGTTACCTGTCTCTCACGAGGACCGCCACAGGAAAGGAAGAGAGTTACCTCTGCTGCAGAGGATAAGTTCATTAGAGTTACCTGTCTCTCACGAGGACCGCCACAGGAAAGGAAGAGAGTTACCTCTGCTGCAGAGGATAAGTTCATTAGAGTTACCTGTCTCTCATGAGGACCGCCACAGGAAAGGAAGAGAGTTACCTCTGCTGCAGAGGATAAGTTCATTAGAGTTACCTGTCTCTCATGAGGACCGCCACAGGAAAGGAAGAGAGTTACCTCTGCTGCAGAGGATATGTTCATTAGAGTTACCAGCCTCAGGTATTGCGGCCCAAATACATACTTCAGTTCAAGTAACAGACACATCTCAACATCAACTGTTCAGAGGAGACTGCATGAATCAGGCCTTCAGGGTCGAATTGCTGCAAAGAAACCATAACTAAAGGACACCAATAAGAAGAAGAGTCTTGATTGGGCCAAGAAACACGAGCAAAGAACATTAGACAGGTGGAAATCTGATGAGTCCAAATTTGAAATTTTGGGTTCCAAACGCCGTGTCTTTGTGAGTCACAAAGTAGGTGAACGGATGATCTCTGCATGTGTGTTTCCCACCGTGAAGCGTGGAGGAGGGGGTGTGATAGTTTGTGGGTGCTTTGTTGGTGACACTGTCAGTGATTTATTAAACTCAAGGCACACTTAACCAGCATGGCTACCACAGCATTCTGCAGCGATATGCCATCCCATGTGGTTTACGCTTAGTGGGACTATCATTTGTTTTTCAACAGGACAATGACCCAACACACCTCCAGGCTGTGTAAGGTCTATTTGACCAAGAAGTAGAGTGATGGAGTGCTGCATCAGATGACCTGGCCTCCACAATCACCTGACCTCAACCCAATGGAGATGGTTTGGGATGAGTTGGACCGCAGAGTGACGGAAAATCAGCCAACAAGTGCTTAGCATATATGGAAACTCAATCGTGACGATTGGAAAAGCCTTCCAGGTGAAGCTGGTTGAGAGAATGCCAAGAGTGTGCAAGCTGTCATCAAGGCAAAGGGTGGCTACTTTGAAGAATCTAATATATATAATATGTTTTGATTTGTTTAACACTTTTTTTTGTTTCTACATTATTCCATATGTGTTATTTCATAGTTTTGATATTTTCATTATTCTACAATGTAGTAAAATTAAAGAAAAAACCCTTGAATTTATATTTGATTTTTTATTCAAATTTTTTTTCACCTTTATTTAACCAGGTAAGCTAGTTGAGAACACGTTCTCATTTACAACTGCGACCTGGCCAAGATAAAGCAATGAGTAGGTGTCTCTAAACCTTTGACTGGTACTGTATATTTTACTCCTTTATTATTTACTCATAACCCTAACACCCCTCCCCTAATTGAAGTAAACTAATGGACAACAATACTTATGCAAAAGCTGGAAGTAGACTCCTACTATATACATTTTACAGACAGTATATTTTACATTATAGTCATCTTTATTCAATATTTTTTGTCCTACTGTTCAGCTACTCTCAACCCCTCTCATCTATCTCTGAATACCATCCAGTTTTGATTTCTAATTGCCATATATTTGTCACATTAAACTTTCTATTCTCAGTTTATACAGATTGCACTTTTTTTTTAATTGCTAAGAGTATTATTATAATATTGCTCGATTAACTATGACTTTTCAAATCACCCAACAGTGCTATTTGAAGAGTTAGCTCCAGGTAAATGTTGCAATTTTTCAGCCATTCCTGGACCTGTGACCAAAAACATGATGTCTCTTCAAAGCAAAATCTGGGATGGTTGTACAAGCTGTTTTCTTTGTAGTAAAAGCATGACATTCATGCATCTGCACTCAGTGTATCCTAAATAAAAATGCCAGGTCTTACAGTAAGGTATTTAGGCGCATATGCGAATAGAAAGGTCACACTGTAGAGCCCTGATAGGGGAGGAAAGAGGAGTCCTGTCCAGTAGTTGATGCACTTGGATGATTCTGTATATGCTGGGTTGGCAAAGCAGTGTTTCCAAATCTCATATTCTGTTTCTCTCTCAGTGATGACAGTGTTGAAGCGTGTGTGTGTGTGTGTCCACCAGCAGTCAGATGAGGCCAGGGGAGATAAGAACAGTCTAATCCCCAGTGTGTCTGTGTGGTTTGTGTCCTACCGTGACATGGCTCAGTAGTGACAAGGCAGTGAGGACATCAATTTAGCATAGAAGTAATAATAGTACATTATCTCTACATCTTTGGTCACAACACATGAAAAGCTATGTTCTGTTTGGCCACAAGTCATCATGATGTCGTGGAGGATGTGATATACGCTATTTCCACTGAGAAGCGACTGTAGAGTTCCAATCAGAGAAGGGTGGGTGCAATTCATTACTACTGATGAACACATCAATTAAATTGGCCTCAGGCACATAACAGGCCTCTTACAAAATGATAGTGAATGTGTATTGGCTGAAGATGGAGTTAACAATGTTGTTCCCTATATAAAGTGCTACAGTGATTGTAAAGGACCTAATGGATATAATGATGTTGTTGTTCCCTGTATAAACTGCAGTGATTGTATAAAGATGGAGCAGGTTGGTATAATCAGTACCTTGGAGAGCGAACGGTGGGCCTGACCTGAAAATGCACACAGCAGCAGATATTTTCTCACCTTCACAAGAGAGGGACACAATGGCCCTCCTTATAGTGGGGTGGGGGAGGGGAGAGAAGCAGAGAAAGGTTTGCCCATGTGTTTGTGTCTCTGTGTGTGAGTGTATAAGAGTGTACACATGTGTTTGTCTCTGTGCGTGTGAGCTGTGCTTTTTGAGCTCAGGTTGGGCTAACTACCCAAGTGCTCAGTTCTTCTTTGTCTGACTTCCCCTCTTCTCCCCTCCTACAGCAAGGATATAGTGGTTGTGGTAATTAGCAGCTGGGAGAGGTTAATGATTGTCAGCCCTTCTCTCTCTGTCTGTCATGCTCCATCAGAGTGTGTGCGTGTGCCATGCTGCTGTGAATAAGGTGGTCGCCATGGTGGCAGAGGGTGACGGCCACTCCTTTTGTTGTCTACTTCCTTTGGGATGTGTAGTTTATAGAAGGACTGAAGAGACCAGGATGCCATTGTACGGCAGACCATAATGACATCACCAGAGAGACTCAGACTCCAGTCATCTCTCTCATCAACAAAGGTCATAAAGGATACAGACAGAAGCAGACACAGACACCAAAACAGACACACACACACACACACACACGCCCATTAAATAGCTCCGGCATCGCTATTGTGATGAGGGCCTCTGATTTGTTATGGGAATTAATATCAAAATGGAAAAACCTGGGGTAAAACATTTGAAGATTAACCCAGTGAAGAGTAGGTTCTCACTCCCTGTTCTGCCCTCTATTAAATCAGAAACATTTCTCTGAATGTCTCAGAAGGATTTATGCCCTAAGCCAAATCACACTGAAACTGTGGGTTATCAAGGCTCCTCAGGACACTTCTCATAACCGTATCAGCCATACATTATGGTGCTAATCAGAGAATCAGGATATGCTGATAATCCTTATTTTTTACTTTTGGAATTGAAATGAAAATGAAATAAATGATTGAGCGCTGCCCAATCCAATCCTGGCTGGTTGAATAATCCCTGTGCTTTAACGTGTTTAATTTAGACAGATATGAACTGATCTGGTAAGGCCGGGCTTTCTGTCTCCAGACAGGGCCAATTGAAAAACTGAAGGGAATAAAAATGGAAAAATGGGCAATTCCACACCAGGACAGATGAAAATATGTCTCAGCAATTCTCACATAGAAACTTAATTGGGAGGAAGGATGTTTGACATGCTTTTTGTATTTGTATCACAATTTCTTTCTTGAAAATCCATGGGGAAAGTGGCTATTTTAGGCCCAATTTTATTTTGTACAAAATTTAAAAGGAAGTTTTGATCACTATTAGGAGTATAATGACACCAAGATGTTGTCTGTATCATGTTATCAGGTATCAGGTTAACAGATCATAGGGTCTTACAGGAGGCATGTATTGTATTGGTCTAAAATGGACACTTTCATCATGATTGAAAAATATACATATTTTTGAATCTAATTTAAAAGGCATGTCAAACATCCTTCATCACAATATCGTTTGTGAAAAGTCCTAGAACAATCTAAAATACCCACAAATATTTTTTGGACTGTCTTGGTGTGAAATTGCCCGATTTTATTTCCACCTAATTAGACCACACATAGAAAGAGAGAGTATGGAGTAAAAGAGTGTGAAAGTAGTGAAGGAGAGAGAAAGAAGTCATTATCCCTCATACCTTTTATATTACCCCTCATACCTTTTACATTACCCCTCATACCACACTGTAACAGAGGGAGGACATGTAATGCAGTTGTTCAGTTTTAGCTGATGATTTTGGATCATTGGATGACATTGTTAATTAAACAGAAGACTAAACCCAACACTTCACATCTAGTGCATTTCTTGTGAATTATATGGTCAGGCATATAAAAGATTTACATAAACAGGACAGTTGTCATCATTTTGTTTCTAACATTAGGAGGGTGACATTGATGATAATGAACGACCTGCAAAGGCTCATGGGAATAAGGTGGTGTTAATAATTGAGCGGCCGTTCACCGTCTCTCCTATCAGCACCACGGGTCACATGGGAAATGAGCCGACCACCCAGTGCCCCACTACCCACAATTCCCTGTAGAATTGACGTCACAGGTGGTGAACTGAGAAAATCATTACCCTCCAAAGGTTGTGGTTGGCTAACGCAGCTGTAAACTGGCATTGTGGCCCTATCAAAAAGCACTCTGGGGTTCCAAATGTGATGTAAATCAAATTAGCATCAGCTCCCACCTCTGACCGGGACGACCTCATTTTACATTTCAATTGATCAGATGGCTGATATCTATCTCCACCCAAGGTAATTACTGTCATTTGTCTTGGGCACTCTCTCCTCGCCATTAAACTGAATGCAATCAATTTCCTTGCATGGTGAGTGGCTACATTCTCTGAAGTCCCGTTCTCCTCTCAGTGTCTTCAAGTCAAATCTTTGCACTTGCAGTACGCCGAGTACAACCCTACAGAGAACACGGCACTTAGTGACGTGAAGGTTTGAACCTGCTTCTCTTGCGTAAGACTGTGTTTGCATGCTGAGCTAAAGCCTAGGCACTGAGCCACCTCTGTTAACCCATTCGTTCCCACATTTTCCCCAGACATGCCACTATGCAAATACTGTGCCATTTGTAACCCGAACATGTAATCCATATTGCTTTCATAAATATATGTAAAAAAGCACATTTTATTCTCGGTCAAAATTGCAACCGATGGGAACATACAGTGCTCTGCGTATAGTAAAATGAACAGACATTTACCTCTATTCCTCAGCCCCAATATCTATATAACTCAGCCCACTTTCCCACACACTTAAACCCAGTGACCCACACACCCCAGCCCTGTTACCCCCATGCCCTAACCCAAACACCCACATGTCATACATCCTAGCCCTAAATACCTTATGTTACTCATAGACCCCAGTTCCTTTGCCAAAACACCTAATCCCCTCCTCCCTCAGCCCTGTTACCCTCCTCCCTCAGCCCTGTTACCCTCCTCCCTCAGCCCTGTTACCCACTTTCCTTAGGCCTGTATTCCCAACTATTTGCTGCACACACTAACCCTGTTGTTTGCATATTTTAGTCCTGTGACCTCTGACCATAGATAAACTAATAGTACAGTGGTATAACATATGTTCCCCAGCCCCATTCACTTTTTCCTACCACAAACTTGTGCCAGAAAATATTGGAATCCATACCCATCACCGGTATGAACCTTGTGTATCCTACACATTACTCATATAAACACTGTTAATCCATGGTCATTCTCATATAAAACAGATCTACCCCAGTGCCCAAGCCTCAACATTCATGCAAACCAGGTGTACACCTGCACGTCTAACCCAATATTGATTTTTTTAAAAACAGGTCAATGTCTATGTCCTTCCCAATTATCATAAAAATAGGTCTACTCCTGCATTTCAGCCCAAATATCTATACAAGCCAGGTCTACTCCAGCATTTCAGCCCAAATATCTATACAAGCCAGGTCTACTCCTGCATTTCAGCCCAAATATCTATACAAGCCAGGTCTACTCCAGCATTTCAGCCCAAATATCTATACAAGCCAGGTCTACTCCTGCATTTCAGCCCAAATATCTATACAAGCCAGGTCTACTCCTGCATTTCAGCCCAAATATCTATACAAGCCAGGTCTACTCCTGCATTTCAGCCCAAATATCTATACAAGCCAGGTCTATACCTGCATTTCAGCTCCAATTTACATACCTCAGTCTGTACCTGTGCTTGAATCAAATTAGTCAACTAAGCTAGGTCTAAATGTGCCAAAGCCTGAATACCCATAAACTGTAAACACGGTATACCCCTGCACCTCAGCTCCAGTACACCTACAAACCAGGTCTACCCCTTTGACTGAGTCCCAATACTAATATAAACCAGATCTACACCTGCATATCTCAGCCCACATACCCATATGGAACAGGTTCACACTACCAGCTCTCAGTCTCACATCAGTATTAGACGTTCAATAATGTTTCTCAAACGTCAAATTTCGAAGTTGTTCCAAAGTGTTTAAGGTTAAATTTAGGCATTAACTGTGAATTTTTTTAATATATATTTTTTAATTTTACCCCCCTTTTCTCCCCAATTTTCGTGGTATCCAATTGTTAGTAGTTACTATCTTGTCTCATCGCTATAACTTCCCGTACGGGCCCAGAGTCTCTGGTGGCACAGCTAGCATTGCGATGCAGTGCCCTAGACCACTGCACCACAACAGTGAATTCTTAAGCATAGGAATGGTTAAGGTAAGGGTCCACAGCGCAAGGGCCCGGTCAATTAAATTCCCTGTGGCCCCGGGGCCCACTAGAGATGCAGAGACAATACATGAGGAACAGACAGCCAGTGAAATGAAACCAGAAAGGGTTTGGTGGAAAGTGATGATGGAATACTCACATCTACCCTGGGAGAAGGACGGCCCCGTGATCATCACGCATCACACTCCGGCGGTGTCGCTCTGCCCCGGGGAGGTGTGTGAACCCTCCCTACATGGGTTCAGGCTTTGTCTCAGGACGGCCAAAGGAGGAGGGCAAGAGGCGATGTAGGTGCCGACACTCCCGAAGAAGGTTATCCAGACGGATGGCCATTGCTATGAGGGCGTCCAAGGAGAGGTCATCGTCTCGACACACCAGCACCATCTGGACCTCTTCGCACAGTCCTCTTCTGAATAGGATGCGGAGCGCCGTCTCAATCCATCCGCTGGAGGCTGCCATGTTCCAGAAGGTGAGGGCGTACTCTGTAGCGGTCAGGGCGTACTCTGTAGCGGTCTAGGCACACTGCCATAGTTGGAGTAGGCTCTCACCTCCCTCTCAGTGGATGATCGAAGACCGCCCTGAACAGAGCCATGGACCTCTCATAGGAACCCAGCTCTTTCTCTTTACGAGACGGTCCTGACACACTCCAACGCCTGTCCGGTCAGCAGGGAAATTACCATGGTAACCTTGGACCTCTTAGTGGTAGGGGCTCCCGTTTGATGGGCGAAATAGAGGGAGCAATGGAGTAGGAATCCCTGGCATTTAGATGGAGTCTCGTCATATTTGTTCGGTAGGGACAACTGGGCATCGCTGACCTGGGCCGACTGCTGGATGGGCTGGGAGACTGGCTAGCTTGGACGACTCATTGTAGAGGGTCCTCTGCTAGTTGGAGGTGATGCCCCACGGGTGATGTAGAGGCCTTGGAGAATGCGGAGGACCTCATCCATAGCCGTACCCTTTTGCACCAGTTGGCTGTGGTGTAGGCGGATTAGGTGTCCTTGTTCGCTGACCTTCTGGGAGATGTCTTCATTTCCTGCTGCTTCCATTTGTTGAGGCAGTATTCTGTAACGTAGACACAGCAAGTGCAGTTGGTGAGTTTAATAACAAGGACCATGATGATATACAAAACAAGAGAAGCATACTGGACATGAAAACAAAACCTGAAGACTGAGGCTACTGAGACCTGAATAAGGGAGACTAATAAAGGTGATGAAGTCCAGGTGTGCATAACGATGGGGAGCAGGTGTGCGTAATGATGGTTGCCAGGTGTGCATAATGATGGTTGTCAGGTGTGCGTGATGATGGTTGCCAGGTGTGCGTAATGTGGGTTGCCAGGGCCGATGGTTCGTAGAAACGTCGAGCACCGGAGCGAGAGAGCGGCAATAGGCATGACACAACTTTCCCTTTCGCAACTATTCTGTTACACAACTCCAACATTGTCCTTTTTGCCTCCGTGGATCTTTTTTTGCCTATTCCCAAAAGCATCTAATCCCGCTCATCACTAATCTAAAAATATGTAAAAGTGAATGGCTAATGATAAAATCATCTGTAATATCATCGTGATCAAGCATATCCATAACCCAACTCAACTTCAATCTAATGAAAAAATGATGAATCTACTATATACTGTACAGTATATAATCAATTGAATCCATGATGCTGATGGTATATGACAATACAGTGGCCCTAATGTTTTGAAAATGAAGGCACATATTGTATGTAAACTAGACCCTTTAAATATTATATTCACAAAACATTTTTTTTTTATTCCAACAATGTATTTGTTTTTTTAAGCTGTTTGAATGCAGACCTCTGGTGTCAGATTTGCCTGCAAAAGTACACCCTGGAGATTTATGCTTGTGGTCTTGTGACCATTTTGAGAAATCATATGACCTAAGTGGTGTGTGTGTAAACTATTACGACCTGTGTGTGTGTGCATGTGTACGTGTGTCCCACCACATTTATCACTGTGTCTGTGTAATTGATTTTGCTCACGCCAGCCACGCCAGTCCCAGCAGGTGTGTGTCTTAAAATGGCCGGATGGCAGATTATCCCTTAATCGCAGATCACAGGCCTCTCTCACTCTCAGCTTGTTGTGTATACCCTCCTCTGCCTACAGTACATCCTGTTGCTCCAATCACTGTCCCTGTGTCGTGTTTCCCTAAGGTCACAGTGTGTGTAGGCAAGATGTTCTGCACCTTTACACAGCTCTCTGTCTACAGTGCATCTAATCCTTTATGTCCCAGTATATTGTGTCTATGTGTGTGTGTCTGTATATTGTGTCTATGTGTGTGTCCCTGTATATTGTGTCTATGTGTGTGTGTCCCTGTATATTGTGTCTATGTGTGTGTGTCTCTATATTGTGTCTATGTGTGTGTCCCAGTATATTGTGTCTATGTGTGTGTGTCTGTATATTGTGTCTATGTGTGTGTGTCTGTATATTGTGTCTATGTGTGTGTGTCTGTATATTGTGTCTATGTGTGTGTGTCTGTATATTGTGTCCATGTGTGTGTGTCTGTATATTGTGTCTATGTGTGTGTGTCCCTGTATATTGTGTCTATGTGTGTGTGTCCCTGTATATTGTGTCTCTGTGTGTGTGTCCCTGTATATTGTGTCTATGTGTGTGTGTCTGTATATTGTGTCTATGTGTGTGTGTCCCTGCATATTGTGTCTATGTGTGTGTGTCTCTGCATATTGTGTCTATGTGTGTGTGTCTGTATATTGTGTCTATGTGTGTGTGTCCCTGTATATTGTGTCTCTGTGTGTGTGTCCCTGTCTATGTTGTGTCTATGTGTGTGTGTCTGTATATTGTGTCTATGTGTGTGTGTCTGTATATTGTGTCTATGTGTGTGTGTCTGTATATTGTGTCTATGTGTGTGTGTCTGTATATTGTGTCTATGTGTGTGTGTCTGTATATTGTGTCTATGTGTGTGTGTCTGTATATTGTGTCTATGTGTGTGTGTCTGTATATTGTGTCTATGTGTGTGTGTCTCTGCATATTGTGTCTATGTGTGTGTCCCTGTATATTGTGTCTATGTGTGTGTGTCTCTATATTGTGTCTATGTGTGTGTCCCTGTATATTGTGTCTATGTGTGTGTGTCTGTATATTGTGTCTATGTGTGTGTGTCCCTGTATATTGTGTCTATGTGTGTGTCCCTGTATATTGTGTCTATGTGTGTGTGTCTGTATATTGTGTCTATGTGTGTGTGTCTGTATATTGTGTCTATGTGTGTGTGTCTGTATATTGTGTCTATGTGTGTGTGTCTGTATTGTGTCTATTGTGTCTATTGTGTGTGTGTGTCTGTATATTGTGTCTATGTGTGTGTGTCTGTATATTGTGTCTATGTGTGTGTGTCTGTATATTGTGTCTATGTGTGTGTGTCTGTATATTGTGTCTATGTGTGTGTGTCTGTATATTGTGTCTATGTGTGTGTGTCTGTATATTGTGTCTATGTGTGTGTGTCTGTATATTGTGTCTATGTGTGTGTGTCTGTATATTGTGTCTATGTGTGTGTGTCTGTATATTGTGTCTATGTGTGTGTGTCTGTATATTGTGTCTATGTGTGTGTGTCTGTATATTGTGTCTATGTGTGTGTGTTTGTATATTGTGTCTATGTGTGTGTGTCTGTATATTGTGTCTATGTGTGTGTCCCTGTATATTGTGTCTATGTGTGTGTGTGTCTGTATATTGTGTCTATGTGTGTGTGTCTGTATATTGTGTCTATGTGTGTGTGTCTGTATATTGTGTCTATGTGTGTGTGTCTGTATATTGTGTCTATGTGTGTGTGTCTGTATATTGTGTCTATGTGTGTGTCCCTGTATATTGTGTCTATGTGTGTGTGTGTCTGTATATTGTGTCTATGTGTGTGTGTCTGTATATTGTGTCTATGTGTGTGTCTGTATATTGTGTCTATGTGTGTGTGTGTCTGTATATTGTGTCTATGTGTGTGTGTCTGTATATTGTGTCCATGTGTGTGTGTCTGTATATTGTGTCTATGTGTGTGTGTCCCTGTATATTGTGTCTCTGTGTGTGTGTCCCTGTATATTGTGTCTCTGTGTGTGTGTCCCTGTATATTGTGTCTATGTGTGTGTCCCTGTATATTGTGTCTCTGTGTGTGTGTCCCTGTATATTGTGTCTATGTGTGTGTGTCTGTATATTGTGTCTATGTGTGTGTGTCCCTGTATATTGTGTCTATGTGTGTGTGTCTCTGCATATTGTGTCTATGTGTGTGTGTCTGTATATTGTGTCTATGTGTGTGTGTCCCTGTATATTGTGTCTATGTGTGTGTGTCTGTATATTGTGTCTATGTGTGTGTGTCTCTATATTGTGTCTATGTGTGTGTCCCTGTATATTGTGTCTATGTGTGTGTGTCTGTATATTGTGTCTATGTGTGTGTGTCCCTGTATATTGTGTCTATGTGTGTGTGTCTGTATATTGTGTCTATGTGTGTGTGTCTGTATATTGTGTCTATGTGTGTGTGTCTGTATATTGTGTCTATGTGTGTGTGTCTGTATATTGTGTCTATGTGTGTGTCCCTGTATATTGTGTCTATGTGTGTGTGTGTCTGTATATTGTGTCTATGTGTGTGTGTCTGTATATTGTGTCTATATGTGTGTGTCTGTATATTGTGTCTATGTGTGTGTGTTTGTATATTGTGTCTATGTGTGTGTGTCTGTATATTGTGTCTATGTGTGTGTCCCTGTATATTGTGTCTATGTGTGTGTGTGTCTGTATATTGTGTCTATGTGTGTCCCTGTATATTGTGTCTATGTGTGTGTCCCTGTATATTGTGTCTATGTGTGTGTGTGTCTGTATATTGTGTCTATGTGTGTGTGTCTGTATATTGTGTCTATGTGTGTGTGTCTGTATATTGTGTCTATGTGTGTGTGTCTGTATATTGTGTCTATGTGTGTGTGTCCCTGCACAGCCTATCTGTTTCCTTTGTCTTTTCAGGACATGCTTCCCTACATTTTTTACTCACAGGAAAACTTCGTAAAGGTTCATTCATGCTTTTAAGCTGTAACAAAGTTTCATACTGGTTGGCTATAAAAGTGTTACCATGAGTTTTTCTTCTTTATCTCTCTATCAAGCCCCAGCTCTTGAACACAATATCCCCCCTCTTTAACACCTCTCCTTTCATCCCTTCTTTTCTTTCCTTCCCTCCTCTGAAACATCTGTCTTTTCTTTCCTTGTTCATGTCCCTTCTGTAGCTCAGCAGTAGATGTCTCTGATTGTCACGGTGAGCTGAGCTGGTTAAGAGATCAACGTTTCCGATCCAACAGGCAGGCTGGGCGCCTGTGGACATCAATTACCTGTGTGTGTGTGGTGTCTGTGTGTGTGGTGTGTGTGTGTCTGTGTGTGGTGTGTGTGGTGTGTGTGTGTGTTTCTGTGTGTGTGTGGTGTGTGTGTGTCTGTGTCTGTGTGTGGTGTGTGTGTGTGTGTTTCTGTGTGTGTGTGTGTGTGTCTGTGTGTGGTGTGTGTGTGGTGTGTGTGGTGTGTGTGTGTGTCTGTGTGTGGTGTTTGTGTGTGTTTGTGTCGCCATGCTGAAACAAGTGGCTCCTATTAACCCTGCTGTGTTCCTTCAGCTGGCGGAACACTTCCATTACCCAGACTCCTCTTGGTGAAGATTGAGAGGTAATTTCTAGGCGGGAATCGGAGGCGTACGGTACGGTAAGCCCTGCCGGACAGAGGCGGTGTGCGGCAACACTCCTGGAGATAGCTACTTCCTTTTGCCTTCGAATGCAGCTAGGATCTAATGAATGTCTCCTTATCATGTTGCTTGGATCAAAGAAATGGAAAGGGTATGCAACGGAAGAGAGACACAAACATTTTTGCTCGCCTACTTGTCAGGGGATCTGGTTTCAAATGAGTTGGCATATTTCTCTCTTTACTTCTGTGTCACGGGCTTGTGGTGTGGTTGAGTTGATCTGAAAGAGGAGGTACTGCTGTTCTCACCTTTCCCTGACCTGATTATAGCCTTCTAGGCTATTGCTGTGAAAGGAAAAAAACAACCATATTGTAGCAGCGGAAATTGTGGCCCATCTGTTCAGAGACATCCCTTAGGCTGTGTCCCACATGGCATCCTATTCCCTTTCATTTTATAGTGTAAAGGAAAGGAGGAATATAAAGAGTATAGAAAGGGGAATAGGGTGCCATTTGGGACACAGTCTTATTAACTTTAATGATGTAGAGTACGTTACAGCCCTGCAGTGACGAACGGCTTTGTTGTGTTTCACTACCATTGTTGTCATTGTTGTGGCTTTTACACGTCTCCCAATAGATATCTGAAATACAGTATCTATTATGAATTCACAACCTAATGTAAAGCCCTCAGTTCACATCATTTCCATCAGGAGATGATTTTTCCCACAACAGAGGATGAATTG
Organism: Oncorhynchus tshawytscha; assembly: GCF_018296145.1. Taxonomy (NCBI): domain Eukaryota; kingdom Metazoa; phylum Chordata; class Actinopteri; order Salmoniformes; family Salmonidae; genus Oncorhynchus; species Oncorhynchus tshawytscha. The sequence continues at coordinate 1,801,188 of NW_024609832.1, forward strand.
AATGAAAGCTAGAAATAAAATGAAATGGAATCTCCTTTCCACGCAGATGGTATATTGTTCTGTTGATACTGAATGGATGTTCAGCTGATTGCACCTAATCTACAGGCACTTGTGTTTCCTTTATGACCCAAAGCAGGTCGAGTAAGACCTGTGTGTGTGTGTGTGTGTGTGTGTGTGTGTGTGTGTGTGTGTGTGTGTGTGTGTGTGTGTGTGTGTGTGTGTGTGTGTGTGTGTGTGTGTGTGTGTGTGTGTGTGTGTGTGTGTGTGTGTGTGTGTGCGTATGCCATAGCAGGCGGAGATATAATACGAGCCAATGATGAGCTGAACGGTATTGATCAGAAGAGTCCTTGAGCGGACTTTCAAGGCTCAGTATCCATCTCAATAGGAACCACAAGGAGCTAACATTCCCAATCACAATCAAAGACAAGAACAATGCTCAGAATCATACATCGGAATTTAACAAACATAATTCCCATTATTTATCTGTGCTGTAAGTGAGCATGGCTTGCTTTGCCTGTCTTTCACCAGGCTCAGGCAGTCGTCATGCCTGTGGGTAGTAACTAACCAAAACTTGAAAAGCCCCATATTGTGCGCTTTGCCAAATGGGAGATATGGGATGCGGAATGCGCCAGGGTAGCAGCATTTGATTGGTGTTAAGCTGTGTGACTGGCAGAACAGAACGAGGAAGGGGTTGCTATGTAGCCGAACTAGAGGTTCCCCTGTCTCCGGGAAGGAATGTGGAACGTAGAGCACTCATTGGCTTGGAGTACTGGGCTGAAGATTCCGGGGGTCGCGGTGGTTGTGGTGTGGGGGCACATGTTGGGGGAGGGGGAAAAGGGAGGGAAATGGAAAGACTAAGGAAGATGATAAAATGCCTTCTCCATGCGCTTCTCTCATTTGTTCATCCCATCCTTCCTCCCTCGTTATCTTTCTAGCCATAATTAAAGGAAGGGACTTAGGATGATTTTTTACGTCTGTCACTTTGGTCTCCTAAGTCTGAAATAAGCTTGATCCTCCATCAGCTACAAGAAGCACCACCTTTTAGAAATGATTCCACATACTGAATATATTGATGAGCACACTTTGATGTGTCACAGCTTCTCTTGATCTCACCCGTATAAACATTATTAATCACATTTCATCCGCCATTCTTTGTTCTTTCTTTTTTGGCACATGGGAATGTGGTTCATGTTTTTTGGCACATGGGAATGTGGTTCATGTTTTTTGGCACATGGGAATGTGGTTCATGTTTTTTGGCACATGGGAATGTGGTTCATGTTTTTTGGCACATGGGAATGTGGTTCATGTTTTTTGGCACATGGGAATGTGGTTCATGTTTTTTGGCACATGGGAATGTGGTTCATGTTTTTTGGCACATGGGAATGTGGTTCATGTTTTTTGGCACATGGGAATGTGGTTTATGTTTTTTGCGGTAATGCATTTCCAAAATACATCTAATGAAAACTGCACTGAATGTTTATTTTTTTCCTTGTAAAATATCCTTGTTTCCCCCAATTGTCTTCCTCAGCACCTCTCTGTTCCTGAACTTATTTATACTCAGCAGACAGGTTGCTTTGTCGACAGAAAGTTTCCCTCGAAGTGACTGAATATCAACCAAAGTGACAAGTAAAGCTTTTCTTAGGCAGAAATCCTTTTTGACACATAAAACAATTGTAGGCCGAGTATGATTGGTGATAATACATGGCACCAGCTCATTCTTGTGAATGACGACCCTCACCTGTTAATTCAAGGTCTGAACTCACATTCATTAATTAATAAATCCTCTTGCCTCTACCTGGGACGCAGACGTCCCATTTATGCGTCTGGAAATGCAAATGCGCTACGCCAAATGCTAATAGCACTCGTTAAAACTCAAACGTTCATCAAAACACACATGCAGGGCATTGAATTAAAGCTACACTCGTTGTGAATCTAGCCAACAAGTCAGATTATTAAAATGCTTTTCGGCGAAAGCATGAGAAGCTATTACCTGATAGCAATGCAACACCCCGAAATACCTGAAGGCGACGTAAACAAAAGAATTAGCGTAGCCGGCGCTACACAAATAGCAGAAATAAAATATAAAACTTTCATTACCTTTGACGAGCTTCTTTGTTGGCACTCCTATATGTCCCATAAACATCACTATTGGGTCTTTTTTTCGATTAAATCGGTCCATATATACCCAAAATATCCATCTATGGAAACTGTGTGATTCAGAAAAAAACACCGTTTCGAAGCACTACGTCATTTTTTAAAATTAAAAAAGTCGACGATAAACTTTCACAAAACACTTCGAAATACTTTTGTAATCCAACTTTAGGTATTAGTAAACGTTAATAATCTATCAAATTGATCACGAGGCGATGTGTATTCAATAGCTCCACTCTTTCAAATCATCTTCCGAAAACTCACTTCCATAACGTCCTGTCGGAGACCGGATGGAAAGTGGTCTCTCTAACTCGTTTGCCCAAGGAACAACTCCCAGGCAATTGACAAGAGTGGTGACATCGTGTGGAAGCTGTAGGACTTGCAATCTCCGCCCCATTTAATTTCGTGCCCCTTGAACAATACATGCAAGTGGCGCATGGATATTTTTTTTTTTTTTTTCAGTTTTCAGTGATCAGTTTTTCTTGCGCTTTTCGATGAAACAGACGCTCTGTTATAGTCACAGCGGTGATTTAACCAGTTTTAGAAACGTGAGAGTGTTTTCTATCCACACATACTAATCATATGCATATACTATATTCCTGGCATGAGTAGCAGGACGCCGAAATGTTGCGCGATTTTTAACAGAATGTTCGAAAAAGTAGGGGGTAGGATCAACAGGTTTTAACACACCTAGTAACTAGGTCTGGGAAATGCCAGGGACCCCACGGTACAATATTATCACGAAACATAAGTGCCTTTGCGATATGTATTGAGATTCTCCCGATTTCCATATGTGTTAAGATTCAATACTGTGATTTTTATTGCGATTTGATGTTTCAAACATATTGCTCACTAAATGTCTGCTGCAGGGGGACAAGAGGAAGCATGAGAACATTTGTTTTGATCAGTCATGGAAATAAAAAAAAAACATGTTGGCTCACTATTTAAAACGAAGATGGACAAGAAGCTATATGAAAACTACCGATTTTGGAGCTAGCGCTAGCTAACGCTACCTAGCCAAAACAATTATCTTACAAAAATCACAATATGTGACTGTATTGACTTTTTCCCCACCACTACTAGTAACACCACTAATGCAACAAATAACCTCATTTCATTATCAATGTACAGAGAGCGTTTCCACAAACCTGCAACCAGTATGACTTCTAGCCACTTTGCTGGTCGACAGTACATCCGTAAACAACACTTACTATTTCTATTGTCTGTTTTCTTAACCCCTCCCCTCCTTGCCCCAGCCTGTCAAGCAGAGTTGTATCAGAAATCAATCGGTGGATCTTGTCGGTCCAGGGTAAAGTGGCTGTGACAGCTGTCGAGTCAGCATCTTACCCCTAAATTGTGTGTGTGTGTGTGTCTCTCTCTCTCTCTGTGTGTGTGAATCTACCCCCATCTCCCCCTAAATTCCACTGGGGATTGAAAACCGACCGTCGGACCGGATGGCGGAGCGGGGGGGGGATAGGTTGGGCCCTGTTTGTGCAATTAGAAATCAATCAATCAAAAGCAGCATGTGCTGAGATAAGATAAGGGGAATGAGAGAGGGGAGCTGTGTATTCACATGTGGGTGTGCTGTATGATACGTGGCTGGTGTTTTGACTTTTTTCCTCTTTTTGGGCACAATAAATATTTTCTGTTTTCCCATCGGCTTATGCAAATGTAGATTTGATTTGCGATGATTTAGAATGTGATGACGCAGGGTGTTGAGTTTCTCCTGCGAATGACAGGGATGAGGGCCTTGTCGGGCGTCTGAATTAAATCCTTCCCGTCTGACTCGTTAAAGAAGAAGTATTCCTCCAGTACGAGGTGAGTAATCTCTGTCCTGATGTCTAGAAGCTCTTTTCAGTCATAAGACACGGTGGCAGAAACATTATGTATAAAATAAGTTACAAATAACGCAAAAAAACACACACAATAGCACAATTGGTTACCGGATCGTAGCCATCTCCTTCGGCGCCATCCGGGGGGATTTAGTCCTCAGCTACCTATACTCCTTTCAGGTACACATACCCAAGTGCACATGCATTCACACACACTCGCTCTATTTCTCCCATCTCTCTCTCTCTCTCTCTCTCTCGCTCTCTCTCTCTCTCTCAATTCAATTCAATTCAATTCAAGGGCTTTATTGGCATGGGAAACATGTGTTAACATTGCCAAAGCAAGTGAGGTAGATAATATATAAAGTGAAATAAACAATAAAAAATCACACATACAGAAGTTTCAAAACAATAAAGACATTACAAATGTCATATTATATATATATATATATATATATATACAGTGTTTTAACAATGTACAAATGGTAAAGGACACAAGATAAAATAAATAAGCATAGATATGGGTTGTATTTACAATGGTGCGTGTTCTTCACTGGTTGCCCTTTTCTTGTGGCAACAGGTCACAAATCTTGCTGCTTTGATGGCACACTGTGGAATTTCACCCAGTAGATATGGGAGTTTTTCAAAATTGGATTTGTTTTCGAATTCTTTGTGGATCTGTGTAATCTGAGGGAAATATGTCTCTCTAATATGGTCATACATTGGGCAGGAGGTTAGGAAGTGCAGCTCAGTTTCCACCTCATTTTGTGGGCAGTGAGCACATAGCCTGTCTTCTCTTGAGAGCCATGTCTGCCTACGGCGGCCTTTCTCAATAGCAAGGCTATGCTCGCTGAGTCTGTACATAGTCAAAGCTTTCCTTAATTTTGGGTCAGTCACAGTGGTCAGGTATTCTGCCGCTGTGTACTCACTGTGTAGGGCCAAATAGCATTCTAGTTTGCTCTGTTTTTTTGTTAATTTTTTCCAATGTGTCAAGTAATTATCTTTTTGTTTTCTCATGATTTGGTTGGGTCTAATTGTGCTGCTGTCCTGGGACTCTGTAGGGTGTGTTTGTGAACAGAGCCGCAGGACCAGCGTGCTTAGGGGACTCTTCTCCAGGTTCATCTCTCTGTAGGTGATGGCTTTGTTGTGGAAGGTTTGGGAATCGCTTCCTTTTAGGTGGTTATAGAATTTAACAGCTCTTTTCTGGATTTTGATAATTAGTGGGTATCGGCCTAATTCTGCTCTGCATGCATTATTTGGTGTTCTACGTTGTACACGGAGGATATTTTTGCAGAATTCTGCGTGCAGAGTCTCAGTTTGGTGTTTGTCCCATTTTGTGAAGTCTTGGTTGGTGAGCGGACCCCAGACCTCACAACCATAAAGGGCAATGGGCTCTATGACTGATTCAAGTATTTTTAGCCAGATCCTAATTGGTATGTTGAAATTTATGTTCCTTTTGATGGCATAGAATGCCCTTCTTGCCTTGTCTCTCAGATCGTTCACAGCTTTGTGGAAGTTACCTGTGGCGCTGATGTTTAGGCCAAGGTATGTATAGTTTTTTGTGTGCTCTAGGGCAACAGTGTCTAGATGGAATTTGTATTTGTGGTCCTGGTGACTGGACCTTTTTTGGAACACCATTATTTTGGTCTTACTGAGATTTACTGTCAGGGCCCAGGTCTGACAGAATCTGTGCATAAGATCTAGGTGCTGCTGTAGGCCCTCCTTGGTTGGTGACATAAGTACCAGATCATCAGCAAACAGCAGACATTTGACTTCGGATTCTAGTAGGGTGAGGCCGGGTGCTGCAGACTTTTCTAGTGCCCGCGCCAGTTCATTGATATATATGTTGAAGAGGGTGGGGCTTAAGCTGCATCCCTGTCTAACCCCACGACCCTTTGTGAAGAAATTTGTGTGTTTTTTGCCAATTTTAACCGCACACTTGTTGTTTGTGTACATGGATTTTATGATGTCGTATGTTTTACCCCCAACACCACTTTCCATCAGTTTGTATAGCAGACCCTCATGCCAAATTGAGTCAAAGGCTTTTTTGAAATCAACAAAGCATGAGAAGACTTTGCCTTTGTTTTGGTTTGTTTGGTTGTCAATTAGGGTGTGCAGGGTGAATACATGGTCTGTTGTACGGTAATTTGGTAAAAAGCCAATTTGACATTTGCTCAGTACATTGTCTTTATTGAGGAAATGTACGAGTCTGCTGTTAATGATAATGCAGAGGATTTTCCCAAGGTTACTGTTGACGCATATTCCACGGTAGTTATTGGGGTCAAATTTGTCTCCACTTTTGTGGATTGGGGTGATCAGTCCTTGGTTCCAAATACTGGGGAAGATGCCAGAGCTAAGGATGATGTTAAAGAGTTTTAGTATAGCCAATTGGAATTTGTTGTCTGTATATTTGATCATTTCATTGAGGATACCATCAACACCACAGGCCTTTTTGGGTTGGAGGGTTTTTATTTTGTCCTGTAACTCATTCAATGTAATTGGAGAATCCAGTGGGTTCTGTTAGTCTTTAATAGTTGATTCTAAGATCTGTATTTGATCATGTATATATTTTTGCTCTTTATTCTTTGTTATAGAGCCAAAAAGATTGGAGAAGTGGTTTACCCATACATCTCCATTTTGGATAGATAATTCTTCGTGTTGTTGTTTGTTTAGTGTTTTCCAATTTTCCCAGAAGTGGTTAGAGTCTATGGATTCTCTCTCTCTCACTCTCACTGAGATAGTAGACAGTAAGATGAAAGCCATGGCTGGCTGCCCATACAGTATTGCCACAGACAGTGATATGCTGGATTGTGTGTGTGAAGGACTCCATCTCCTTGTTCTTATGTAAAAGCAGGAACAATTCTGAATGTGTCATTGAGTTGGACATTCAGAGCACGTGCCAATCAGTGTCACGCAAGCTTGTCCTTTTGTGTGTGCGTGTGTGTGTGTGTTAGATGTTCCGAGCTGTGTCACACAAACCTCTTGGTGTGGTTTCCCAGGCATTGTTTGGTGTCACGGTCACCGGCGGGCGGGTGGCTGCCTGCCCCCGTCATGCCAAATCTGTCAAGAAGTAATCAGGAAGGAGATTTCACCAGTCTCACCTTTACAGGTTATACATGCTCTACAGGACATGGACTATACCACTCAGAGCCTTTTCACTGGAGGAAACAGAGAAGTCTCTGAGATGAGAATGTCTAGGTGGCCATTTATTCAACAGACAGTTGCTGTGTATGCAACCACGGTGTTCAAAATGAGAAAAAATGGTCCCCATAGGCAAACTCTTTTTGGAACAAATAACCAAAAGGGTTCTACCTGGAACCCAAAATGGTTCATTAAAGGGACAGCCGAAGAAACCTTTTAGGTTCTTGATAGCACCTTTTTCTTTAAGAGTGTAGCTCTGCCTGCTTGCTGAGGGATATCTGAATCTCAGATCAGGCTTTGTATAGCAGCTAGAACAGATGTTGTGGTCTAACCCCAGCTAGAGCTCATCCCCTCACTCTGACAGCACAGCCTGAGTGCTTCAGGACCAGTGGAGTGCACCTGACACACACATGTTCCCTGGGCCCTGCCTGCAGACACCTGTCTTCTGTCTCCAAGAAAGGTTTAGAGTTTGGACGAGAGGTAGAAAGATCTTCCTGCTACCTCACTACTTCATGTAGACAAGGTCATTACAGCAGGAATCTATTGAACACAGAGGCTGACAGTCACATGGGGTTTAGCAGTTTCTTGTTCTGAAGGATACAATGGCCAAATGGGAGGGGGGGGAGGTTAGAATCTCTCTGCCCTCCAACTCCTCTCTCAAGTTCATATTCAAATTGCATGAAAGGGACAAATCCAAAACCACCTCTCCCTTTCTCTCTCTCAATTCAATTCAAATGGCTTTATTGGCATGGGAAACATGTTTACATTGCCAAAGCAAGTGAAGTAGATAGAAAAGTCAACAGTAAACATTACACTCACAAAAGTTACAAGGGAATAGAGACAATTCAAATGTCATATTATATCCATAAACTGTGTTGTAATGATGTGCAAATAGTTAAAGTACAAAATGGGGAAGAAATAAACTGAAATATGGGGTTGTATTTACAATGGTGTTTGTTCTTCACTTGTTGCCCTTTTATTATGGCAACAGTTCACAAATCTGTGGGATTTAAACCAATAGATATGGGAGTTTATCAACATCTGATTTCTTTTTGAATTCTTTGTGGGTCTGTTTAATCTGAGGGAAATACAGTGCATTTGGAAAGTATTCAAACCCCATTCACCTTTCCATATTTTGTTGTAACAGCCTTTTTCTAAAATGTATTAAATTATGTAAAAACATTTTTTTTAAGGCGCATGACAACCCGCTTGGAGTTTTCCAAAAGCCACCTAAAGGACTCAGACCACGAGAAACCACATTCTCCGATCTGATAAAACCAAGATTTGTCTGGAGGGAACCTGGCAACATCACTACGGTGAAGTAAGGTGGTGGCAGCATCAAGCTGTGGGGATGTTTTTCAGCAGCAGGGACTGGGAGACTAGTCAGGATCGAGGGAAAGATGTACGGAGCAAAGTACAGAGATCCTTGATGAAAACCTGCTCCAGAGCGCTCAGGACCTCAGACTGGGGCAACAGTTCACCTTCCAACAGGACAACGACCCTAAGCATACAGCCAACACAACGCAAGAGTGGCTTTGGAACAAGTCTCTGAATGTCCTTGAGTGGCTCAGCCAGAGCCCGGACTTGGCAATTTCCCGATCGAACATCTCTGGAGAGACCTGAAAATAGCTGTGCAGCGACACTCCCCATCCAACCTGACAGAGCTAGTTTGGAGAGAAGAATGGGAGAAACTCCCAAAATATAGGTGTACCATGCTTGTAGCTTCATACCCAAGACGAATCGAGGCTGTAATCGCTGCCAAAGATGCTTTAACAAAGTACTAAGTAAAGGGTCTAATACTAATACTAATGTAAATGTGATATTTCAGTTTTTTATTTATAATACATTTGCAAAAACATGTTTTTTTTTCTTTGTCATTATGGGGTTTTGTTTGTGGATTGATGATAAAAACTGTATGTGTCTCTAATATGGTCATACATTTAGCAGGAGGTTAGGAAGTGCAGCTCAGTTTCCACCTCATTTTGTGGGCAGTGAGCACATAGCCTGTCTTCTCTTGAGAGTCGGGTCTGCCTACGGCGGCCTTTCTCAATAGCAAGGCTATGCTCACTGAGTCTGTACATAGTCAAAGCTTTCCTTAAGTTTGGCTCAGTCACAGTGGTCAGGTATTCTGCCACTGTGTACTCTCTGTTTGGGGCCAAATAGCATTCTAGTTTGTGCAGTTTGTTAATTCTTTCCAATGTTGTCAATTATTGATCTTATTGTTTTCTCATGATTTGGTGGGGTCTCTCTCTCTCTCTCTCGCTCTCTCAGATGGTTAATAAATGACCTCCACCACCACCGTCTCTATTTGCATATCTGTTTTCAGCAAGTTCATTGTGAATTTATCTACCACATCTCAGGTAATTATGTTAGAATATGACAATTGGAAGAAAATTGTATGACAAGGATGGACAAATACTGTCAGTGTAAGCAAGGAGTTATGAGCCATGCTGACGAAACAGATTGTTCACCGATTTGAACAGAGAACAGTTGAACAGATTGCTCTAACATTATGCAAAGGAACCTACCTATTCGGTCACATAGACCTTTGTCAGTTATCACATGTTGACCCCCCAGACAATACCTCTGTTTACGTTGTTGTTTGTTGTTTACGTGAATCTCCAGGGGTTGGCCCTAACCCCTTTAAATCCTCTTTGGGGTGCTTTAAATCCTCTGTGTGTGTGTGTGTGTGTGTGTGTGTGTGTGTGTGTGTGTGTGTGTGTGTGTGTGTGTGTGTGCGTGTGTGCGTGTGTGCGTGTGCGCGTGGGCGGGCTAAAAGCAGGGTGCTTTGGTCGCTTTGTTCCCCCAATCTAGGAAGCGCTCTAAACCAATGGAGCAGAAGACAATGGGACAATTGGTTGGGCTGAGGGTCCGTAGTCACACAAACACTCGCGCATACACATACACACTTATGCACATGCATGTACACACACACACAGGTCCTGGGATTCCGCCTGAGTGAACTCATTTCAGGGTTGATTTGCCTTGACGTATATGAGCTGTTTGGATTAGTGTTCAGTCTCTTTGTTCCTGATTAGGAAGGGGTCACAACAACCCTCACACACACAATACACCCATTTACCCCCCACACACACACATATATATATATATATACACACACACACACACACACACACACACACACACACACACACACACACACACACACACACACACACACACACACACACAGACACACACACACACCTTAAATAACAGATGCCCCAATTGCTTTTCACACCGCAAATTATAATTTTCACGCTGTTGTTGCTGCACATATCTGTGTCATGCTGCTCATATCTATGCATTTCTTAGTGCAGTGGTATTACCAGACTTCTGAAGAAAAGGGCTAAAGTAGGCTCTTTCTGCTTCCTTAGATACAATACCTCAATCTATAAGCCTGTGTGCAACCTGTTTTTTTATGTGTCTATATACACAGACACTCTGGAGAAATAAATGGGTCAAGTCTCAGTATAATACAGTCAAGTCTCTCAGGCTTTGTCTTGGTGATCCAAGTCATTAATGCTGTCATTGGTCTTATGATCTGAACAAGTCACCGTCTTGATAGTGAATGTGTTTGTGCCATGTTTTAATGTGCAGGATATGATGGTCTGTGAACCCTTCTGATGGCTTGACAATAGAGATCACTCCGTTTATATTCTCCTCAAGGTACAAGGTCAAAATCTGTCGTTCTGCCCCTGAGCAAGGCTCTGTTCCCCGGGCGCCGAAGACGCTGTCCACACCTCTCTGATTCAGACGGGTTGGGTTACATGTGGAAGACACATTTCAGTTGAATGCATTCAGTTGTCCAACTGACTAGGTATCCCCCTTTTCCTTCCCTCTTCCTCTAAATGCTTTAATTGATTTCTGGAGTGTGTGAAACAATAGTCAATAGTTAATTACATTACGTGAGGTGTCGCGCTGCTCTTTTTGTTCTCCCTCATTGTCTCCCTGTTCCTGTTCTTTAACCACAATGCATCCCTTTGATAACATTTGCATATTTAAATTGGATCAGCTCAACTGGGCTGGCCTCTCCAGCCAGATTGGTTGAGTCTCCCTCCCGCCCTCTACCCCTCCCCCTTCCCGCTCAAGCTGTTACGTTACTGCTAAACGCTCAAGTGGCACTCTGGGAATTCTGTGTAGCCAGGCCATGCTTTCTGCAAGACTAAAACAAAACAGAGAATAAGAAAGCAAGGCCATAATGTTCCGTAGTATTGGCTTAGGCCATCAAAGCACAAAGCCAATGAAGCTATACGACAGTTCATGTCTATTGTCTATGTGGAACTGAAACAGTTCATGAGGCAGCAATAGCCTTCTCCATGTTCCTATCCCTGTGTAATATCTGGGTACATGTTTTCACAATCACATGTCACTCCAATTCACCAGACAAAACTGTAATCTAACATTTCCTGTTTTGATGACGCTCCTTTAATGGAAGCTTTAATGACTCTCCGTGTGTGTGTGCGTGTGTGTGTGTGTGTGTGCGCATAGCATTGAGCTGTGTGGTCTTTGTTGTATGGTGTTATATGATGATGTTCAACCCATTGTGACAATAATTACAGAATGTAGCTGATAGGATAACAGAATTAAACAATGGATGTAATGTGCTGTGTTCTACTGAATTTGCATTAGTTATATGGTACAATGGTAGGCTATGTATACTTCCGTTCAAAAGTTTGGGGTCACTTAGAAATGTCCTTGTTTTTGAAAGAAAAGCACATTTTTTGTCCATTAAAATAACATCAAATTGATCAGAAATACAGTGTAGACATTGTTAATGTTGTAAATGACTATAGTACCTGGAAACTGATTTTTTTATGGAATATCTACTGAGGGGTACAGAGGCCCTGTCATGACGTGGCCCTTTCTGGGTATATATCGTGGCTTCTCTCTCTCTCTCTCTCTCTTCTCTCTCTCTCTCTCTCTCTCTCTCTCTCTCTCTCTCTCTCTCTCTCTCTCTCTCTCTCTCTCTCTCTCTCTCTCTCTCTCTCTCTCTCTCTCTCTCTCTCTCTCTCTCTCTCTCTCTCTCTCTCTCTCTCTCTCTCTCTCTCTCTCTCTCTCTCCTACATCCAGGTTCTGTTATCTCAGGTCATAAATTCCTGGTGGAGACTCTCTCCCCCTGGTCATGCAGTATGGAGAGAGAGCGTTTCACATTAGAACAAAAGACCTTCTACTACATCACAGAATTTGAGAATATCCATATTTTGGATATTGTTTAACCGGTCGGTGGAGAAGCAAGCTATGACCTGATCCGTTTTGTTTCATGTTTGTGACCTCATGAAAGAAAATACAGCCACATTACCCTAACTCCGTTTATACAGGTTCCTCAGTTATGAGATTTGCATCTAATTATTGTATAAAATGAATGAGTAAAGATGAAACCATTTGTGAAATGATGTGATGTTAAACCTTTAATGTGAGAGAATTGTATTCCCTTTAAAGTTTAACTAAGTCATTGGCCCGCCCCCGTGAGCACAGATATGATTTGGCGTCATGGAACAGCCCTTTCCTATTGTTACGAATACAAGTCTTTCCCGCTCTCTCACAGTCCACACCTACTTCCCTTTGTCCACCAAGCCATCATATCGGCTTAGCCCACTAGGGAATCTTCCCTATCCTTGTAACCAATATCTACTGTTTGTTTGTTTATGCAGTTCTGTGATTATTTAGTTAGTTAGTAAATAAAGGATTAAGCCAATTGGTGTGTGGATGATTTATAGCAAAAGCTGGGTTTGTGCAGATAACGTTTGACGTTTGGATAGAGACTGACGTGAGTTAAAGAATAATTAATTAATAGAAGACCAATTGATCACATATTAAAATATCTGAAGAGTTATATTCGGAAAATTATAACTTTGTAATCTGAAGATTTTCCATGGTGCCCTGACATCCTAGTTTAATAAATGTACATGATTAGTTTAATCACATAATAATAATTACAGAGAATTGATTTGATAAAATACAGTCTTTACTTTTAATGATGCCAAACACACGACAGCCCATTATCAGCAACCATCACTCCTGTGTTCCAATGGCATGTTGTGTTAGCTAATCCAAGTCTATCATTTTAAAAGGCTAATTGATCATCAGAAAACCCTTTTGCAATTATGTTAGCACAGCTGAAAACTGTTTCTCGCATGGAATAGCCTTCATTTCTCAGAACAAGAATAGACTGACGAGTTTCAGAAGAAAGTTCTTTGTTTCAGAAGAAAGTTCTTTGTTTCTAGCCATTTTGATGATAAACTTGGATTAGCTAACACAACGTGCCATTGGAACACAGGAGTGATGGTTGCTGATAATGGGCCTCTGTACACCTAAGTAGATATTCCATAGAAAATAAGCTGTTTCCAGGTACTATAGTCATTTACAACATTATCAATGTCTAAACTGTATTTCTGATCAATTTGATGTCATTTAAATGGACAAAAAATGTGCTTTTCTTTCAAAATCAAGGACATCAAGTGACCCCAAACTTTTGACCGGTAGTGTATATTTTTTCTCATTCTGTGTATGTGTGTGTGTGTGTGTATGTGTGTGTGTGTCTGTGTGTAGCTCTGTGATGAGTGCATGTGGTGTTGTGCTGAAAGTCATTACGCCCAACTCTCCTTAGATATCCTCCCATTACACAAGCACTATCTTTTACACAGCTGATTCTCTCCATCCCTCTTCCGCTCTCCCCTCACACCTCTACCCTCTTTAATGTCTCCCTCTCTCCCTGCCCTCTGTGTCATTCTTCCCTCACCTTCTTTTTCGCTGCCTCTATCTATTCCCTCTCTCTCTCTCTCTCTCTCTCTCTCTCTCTCTCTCAAGTGCTTAGCTGTTAATGTATTTGTTGAGACTGCAGAGGCGGCCAGTGTTAGTGATGGCCATGCCACAGGGAGTCTGGTATCGTCTCAGTCTGTCTCTGTGCCCAGCTCTGTTTGTGAGTTTTAAATGAGAGCGGCTGAAGCTGTAATCCACCCAGCTGATTCCTTCTAATCAGGGTTGTGCACAAAACCCTTTAAACCTCTGGTAAGCCCTCTCTGTCTTCTTCCCACTCTCTCTCTCTCCCTATTTTTTTCTCTCCCTCTCTCTCTCTCTCTCTCCCTCTCTCTCTCTCTCTCTCTCTCTCTCTCTCTCTCCCTCTCTCTCTCTCTCTCTCTCTCTCCCTCTCCCCCTCTCTCTTGGCGTTGCTGTCCGGCTTTAGACTGTTGTTGGCTTGAGAGAGTGAGGCCAGAAGTTCAACTAGGTGTTAGGATGGGGGGTGAGGAGGTGTGAGGAGACTGTTGGAAGTGCCTGCAGAGGAGGGGAGGATAAGAGGACAACTTCTTTGTTTCTAAACTAAATAAAATTACCAATGTCATCATTCAGACAGCTGTCTGTTGTCATTAATCCCACAAAGCTTGACACAGTATGTGTCTGTGTGTGTGAAGCAGCACTGCACGCATTTGTTTGTCCGTGCATGTGTCTGTGTGTGTGTGTAAGAAGCAGTGCTTAGGGAGCAGAGCTGGTGAATAGAGTCCTTCTGGCTCTGGCTTGGCTAATTTGTCGAGCGGCGTGGGCTTCCTGGTTACAGCTAGCAGGGGGTGAGATCTCCCTTTATTAACCTAATGGCTGTGAAACTACCACATCGGATGGTAGGCTGGGGAGGAGGAGGGGTGAGGAGGGGGGAGAGGATAAGGGGAATGGGGAGCAGATGAGTAGGGTGCAGGGATTGTGGTCAAGGACATTGGGCGAGGGAGGGTTGTCTTGAGCCACTTGGCGAAAGAGGGTGTGGATGACATCTCCAATCTAAAATCAGATCTAGAGTCGGCTTTCTATTCCGCAACAAAGCCTCCTTCACTCACGCCGCCAAACTTACCCTAGTAAAACTGACTATCCTACCGATCCTCGACTTCGGCGATGTCATCTACAAAATAGCTTCCAATACTCTACTCAGCAAACTGGATGCAGTTTATCACAGTGCCATCCGTTTTGTCACTAAAGCACCTTATACCACCCACCACTGCGACCTGTGTGATCTAGTCGGCTGGCCCTCGCTACATATTCGTCGCCAGACCCACTGGCTCCAGGTCATCAATTCCATGCTAGGTAAAGCTCCTCCTTATCTCAGTTCACTGGTCACGATGGCAACACCCACCCGTAGCACACGTTCCAGCAGGTGTCACTGATCATCCCTAAAGCCAACACCTCATTTGGCCGCCTTTCGTTCCAGTTCTCTGCTGCCTGTGACTGGAACGAATTGCAAAAATCGCTGAAGTTGGAGACTTTTATCTCCCTCACCAACTTCAAACATCTGCTCTGAGCAGCTAACTGATCGCTGCAGCTGTACATAGTCTATCGGTAAATATCCCACGCAATTTTACCTACCTCATCCCCATACTGTTTATATTTATTTACTTTTCTGCTCTTTTGCACACCAATATCTCTACCTGTACATGACCATCTGATCATTTATCACTCCAGTGTTAATCTGCAAAATTGTAATCATTCGCCTACCTCCTCATGCCTTTTGCACACAATGTATATAGACTCTCTTTTTTTCTACTGTGTTATTGACTTGTTAATTGTTTACTCCATGTGTAACTCTGCGTTGTCTGTTCACGCTGCTATGCTTTATCTTGGCCAGGTCGCAGTTGTAAATGAGAACTTGTTCTCAACTAGCCTACCTGGTTAAATAAAGGTGAAATCAAATTTAAAAAATAAACTGGGACCATCTATATAGAGGCTATACATACACATAATGAATGGGTAAATCTGATAAAAGAAAAGGTTTTCTATATTGTATTTGTATTTGCCAAGGCAGCAGCTACTCTTCCTGGGGTCCTGCAAAACGAAGGCAGTTATACAATTTTAAAAACATTACAATACATTCAGTACAGAATTATCAACACACTAGTGTGGGCCCTGAGGCCCCTATTCTACTAACACATATCTACAACACTAAATCCATGTGTACTGTACGTCTCCCATAGTCTGTTTTGGTCTTGGTCGTGTTTTCCTGTCTATTCTAACATATTTATTGTTCAAATTTTGCTGGAGTTTTAGATCATGAAGTACAAACATTATGATGATGTTGAATATGTTTTCCTGTCTTTATGTGAGCTGCATTATGGGTAGAATGAGTGACAATTGCAGTATGTCTGTTATATTGTCAGATTAATTTCCCAGCCTCCTTCTATAGGCAGTCACATTTAGCCTGGTTTCATTGAGTGGCCTGTTCCTCTCCTGTGTATGATACGGAAACCAGGAGTGTGTGTGTGTGTGTGTGTGTGTGTGTGTGTGTACAGATCGTAGGATCTTAATTTGATCACTCCTTTGTTGCTTGGAATTTGCAAACTTGTAGTGTACTTGATTTTTAAAAAGGTTTTATATAGTTTGTAATTTACACTTAGAAATTTCAGATTGATTTTCCCTAACGAAAAATGTACCCACCCCTACAAAAATAATTCACATTCACTGTTACTGCAGGATTATATTCCTGTTGAAGCGAACTGGCTCAAATTAAGATCCTACTTCTGTATGTGCGTGTACGTGTGTGTGTGTGCACTGCAGGATGTTGGGTCTGTGGCTTGAATATCATACAAGGTCAAACCCAGCTGACATCAATAATTCATTGTTTTATTTTACTGACTCATTCAGATGCTCTTTATCCTCCCTCTGTACTGTTTTCAGAGTTCTATCCCCTTACCTCCCTCCCTCTTTCACACACACACACACACACACACACACACACACACACACACACACACACACACACACACACACACACACACACACACACACACACACACACACACACACACACACCTCTCCCCACCCTCTGTCCAGCTGCCTGCCTCCACTGATGGGAGCATAGAGCACCAACTAAAAAAATAAGGGTATGAAAGTATGATCAAGACAGCGAGAGGGAAGAGCCACAGAGCGAGAGGGAGGGCAAGTTCGATGGAAAGCAAGAGGGGGAGGGCAAGTGAGTGAGCGAGTGATAGAGCGAGAGAGAGAGAAGGAGGGAGAGAGAGGGAGGTGCTGCATCAGCTCGGCACACACAGGACACAGCAACATCAGCAGCCTCGTCTTAGAGGTCTATTGTTCCCTGTTTTCATTACGGACAGACCTTGTTGTCCCTCGCTGACCTAGCCACCAGAGAGAGAGAGAGAGAGCGAGCGAGAGAGAGAGAGAGGAGGAGAACCCTTCATTCACCCAGGATTACTTCTTCTTAGAGGAACGGACGGAACAACCCTCGTGTGAGAAAGGGACAAAAGCAAAGGGAGCAGAGTACACTTCTCCGCTGTGTCTGCCCGCCTCCTCAGCGTGTTTTTCTGTCTCCGTTGTGTTGCCTTCTCCACTCTTTTTCTATTTGTTTTTCTGTTATTGTGTGGATACTATCCACACGGTCCCCCTGCAAGAGCCATGGGGTTGCCCGGTGGAGTGAAGGGGATGCTGGGTGTGTGGAGGGAGTTACTTCCCTCTCACTGGAGACTGGTGCTGATCCTCTTCTGGATCTCTGGAGCCACAGAGACACAAACTGCAGCCGACACCAAACCAACTGTCTACGTCTGGCAAACAGGTAATGCTGCTACTACTGCTGTGCTGTTCATTCATTCGGTCACCACGCTGAAAATAGAGGGAGTGTCGAGAAAGGTATCATCCTCTGTTACTAGATGTACAGTGCAGCAGACTACTCTCTTTCTCTCTGTCTGTCTGTCTGTCTGTCTGTCTGTCTGTCTGTCTGTCTGTCTGTCTGTCTGTCTGTCTGTCTGTCTGTCTGTCTGTCTGTCTCTGTCTGTCTGTCTGTCTGTCTGTCTGTCTGTCTGTCTGTCTGTCTGTCTGTCTGTCTGTCTGTCTGTCTGTCTGTCTGTCTGTCTGTCTGTCTGTCTGTCTGTCTGTCTGTCTGTCTGTCTGTCTGTCTGTCTGTCTGTCTGTCTGTCTGTCTTACTCTTGAGTGGTAGACTGGAATCTCTTCATGAAATATTGATTTGCAGATGTTTGTTGATGTTGCTGAGTGGTGGGGATTGTTTATCGTGGAAGGGCTTGAGAGTGTTACTGTATGTTGTACTATATAACTGTACCTACCTGAACCTGTTCAATCTGCTTGTCTGAGTCCCAAATAGCCCTGATCAAAAGTGGTGCACTAAGCCTTGTACTTTTGTTGCCTATGTTTTCTTATTGCTTTTGCTTACTGCTCTGGGGGATACAGTTTAGACTCTAACTATCGAATCAAGAGCATTTGAGAAGAATTGGGCATGTTTTTAGAATGAAAAGAAACAAAGGTACTACTCCCTCAAGCCGGATTCACACCTGCTGTTTGCAGAATAGAGAGACAATAAAACAGGCTGCATGTGTCAGAGGGTTAAAGGCACTGGAGATCCTTTTGCGACATCGTGGTATGTGAACATATTTACTGCAGTCCCTGAGGTGAATCCCCAGCCCGCTCTGGCTGTTGCTGAGGGGAGGAGGAGGAGGAGAGGACTGGAGATTGTGGGACTGTGCTTTTCCCCATTCACTCCCATTCAAAAGGCTCACAGTGGCAGCTGGTACTGCTCCAACCGCTACAAACCGCTGTTGGACACATTTATCACCATCTGACACATGCAGTTGACGAGTTGCATTACCGGTGGGGTGGTGGATGCTGACGCTGTGTGCATAGGTTCCCTTATGAACATGTTTGAACTCTGAACCTGCATGTTGCAAACAAGTGAGCTGCGCGTTAGAATGATGTTGATGACCAATACATGTTCATACATTTTTATTATGCTACATATGAGCGGTTGTATAATTGCAGAAACATAATTTATTGTCTCTGTGTTATAAGGTACATTATATATACAAAAGTAAGTGGACACGCCTTCAAATTAGTGAATTCGGCTTTTTCAGCCACACTCGTTGCTGACGGGTGTATAAAGTTGAGCACACAGCCAAGCAATCTCCATAGACAAACATTGGCAGTAGAAAGGCCTTACTGAAGAGTGACTTTCAACATGCCACCTTTCCAACAAGTCAGTTCATCAAATTTCTGCCCTGCTAGAGCTGCCCTTGTCAACTGTAAGTGCTGTTATTGTGAAATAGAAACATCTAGGAGCAACAACAGTCCAGCCGCGAAGTAGTTGGCCACACAAGCTCACGAAATGGGTGCTGAAGCACGTAGCACGTAAAAATGGCCTGTCCTCGGTTGCAACACTCAATACCCAGTTCCAAACTGCCTCTGGAAGCAACGTCAGCACAATAACTGTTCGTCGACAGCTTAATGAAATGGGTTTCCATGGCCGAACAGCCACACACAAAGCTAAGATCACCATGCGCAATGCCAAGTATCGGCTGGAGTGGTGTAAACCTCGCTGCCATTGGACTCTGGAAACGCGTTCTCTGGAGTGATGAATCACGTTTCACCGTCTGACAGTCCGACGGACGAATCTGTCCCAATGCATAGGAATAATGATCTGGGGCTATATTCCATAGTTCCCCTTAGTTCCAGTGAAAATAAATCTTAACAACAGTTAAACAACAGTTTGGGGAAGGCCCTTTCCTATTTCAGCATGACAATGCCCCTGTGCACGAAGCGAGGTCCATACAGAAATTATTTGTTGAGATTGGTGTGTAAGAACTTAACTAGCCTACACAGAGCCCTGACCTCAACCTCATCAAACACCTTTGGGATGAATTGGAATGTTGACTGCAAGCCAGGCCTAATCGCCCAACATCAGTGCCCGACCTCACTAATGCTTTGTGACTGAATGGAAGCAAAGGGGGAAGGGGATTGATGGGGAAGGGGGAGTAAAGGCGGAGTAAAGGCGATGGGGAGGGGACCGATGGATGTTGGATGGGAAGGGCATAGAAGGGGGAAGGAGAGAAGGGAACAGGGGAGATAAGAGGGTGATGGGGGAAGGGGATGGATGAATGCTTGTATGCTGACCCTGTGGAACAGGATGGGTCCTTGGGATACGCTGGGAAAGATCAATGTCCTATTAGACTGCTGTCTCACCAGGAGATGTCCCTCTCTCTCTCTGGCTTTCTCTCTCTCTCTCTCTCTCTCTCTCTGGCTTTCTCTCTCTCTGGCTTTCTCTCTCTCTGGCTTTCTCTCTCTCTGGCTTTCTCTCTCTCTCTCTGGCTTTTCTCTCTCTCTCTCTGGCTTTCTCTCTCTCTCTCTCTCTCTCTCTAGCTGGCTCTCTCTCTCTCTCTCTCTCTCTGGCTTTCTCTCTATCTTCATCCCTTTCCCCTTCACAACTCCCCACTTTCTCTTCCTGCCACCATCTCCCCTCCCCCTCTCTGTTTTTAATTAATTGTGTCACGATACTGAAATGCGCCGCATTTGTTTCATATTGGCCTGTATTATTTCAGTGTAGTGTGCTACTGTTAGAGAGATCTGCAACTTCCACAGTACCCTAACAGTCTGCATTGTGATGCTAGTTTGTCTCGCTAGTGTGGATAGATGTGGTAGTATATTCCTGTATTGTAGCGGTCTACAGTGTGTTATTGTTTTGGAGACCGTGTTGAGAGATCTGCATTGACGTGGCATGTTGATGAGGTCTCGGGGGTCTCTTGGTGACCCCTTCTGCCCCCGACGTTCAACACAATTACACTGTTTTGTCCAACCTCAGCACATCTGTCTGGTGGTGTGTGGGATTGTAGACTATGGATTGGAGGCTCATCTGGACCCAACCTGATTTATAAAGAAAGGGGTTGGGTTGCGAGCAATACATATTCCTCAGTGATTTTTCTCTCAATGACAGTACATAGATGTACAGTATATCTGTGCAGAGATACATGGAGGAGAGATGTTTTGGGGAGAAGAGAGGGGAGGGGTGGATTCCTATATTTCCCAGAGGAGGAAGATATCCATGGGGATGATATGTTAAAGGAGGGAGGAGAGAGGGGAGAAGGGAGGTTCTCCTGAGTGCAGTATTCCTGGTGTCCCTGGCATCGCATGGAGAGGGAAGACATCAAGGGAGAAGGAAAAATCTCAATGAATGTGTCAATGCGCTGAGAGATTTTGAGAATTTATTCCACCTAATTAGTGCATCCAAGCTGCAAAAGCAAACCATTTGACACCAATAGCATCTGTTATATTAGTTAGCAGTACGGTGTCTTTCTTTCCTTGTGTTTCCATGCTTGTTTTAGCCATACCTTTGGGGTCTATCACATCCTGTTTTGCACATGCCTGGGGTAAGTCCCAATAATCTCTCCTTCTTCCTGCTCGTTCACTACTCCCAACAAATTCAAAAATCATTTGATTGGTGATGGCATGGGCTAGAGGAATTTTCTATAAACCAGTAATTTCCTTTCAAATCCAGGAAGGGAAGTGAACAAGTGCACATTTAAGGAGGAAGAAGAGATAATTGTCATGCACTCCTGGTAGTAATTGACAGGGTAGTTCCATAGCTGTCTGCTCCTCTTTGGGGCTTTAGAAAGACCGTAGTAAATGGAGGCTGTTCTATTGAATCCTACAAAGAGTCTATCTACAACCGCCCGCCAGCCATCACCACTTCTTCCTCAGAGATGGACACTTGGTCGTTCTATTGTCCCTAGCATGGCAGTGCTAAGGCTTCTGTGACAGATGCTGTACTGTCTTCTGTCCACAGAGAAAACACAATGGAATCCCTTTACCTCTCAGTCCTTTGTTCCTGCTTCTCCTCCTCCTCCTCCTCCTCTTCCACCTCCAATGGAACAACTGCCTAGTGCCTACCCCCACCCCCTCACGCGCACACACATGCACAGATGCACAAACACACACGCAGTCGCATACACACAGCCCTCTCTCTGAGGCCTGACCTCTGACCTCTGAGCTAGGAGGGGTCTCGTGAGGGCATCGCTAAGAAAGGAGGGCCGGGATGCTGCAGCTTCTACAGGCCAAGTGTCAAGTACTTAATTCAAGCATTTCCACTTGGCTGGTAGCCTGTTCCTATGTGTTTGTGTGTGCGTGCATGTGTGTATGTTTACATGTCTACAGAAAGCCTACTGGAGAGCACTCGACCCGTCCTTGTGTTCCATTGTGTGAAGCAGCCTACCATTAACAGGAAGCATGCAGCTCTCAAAAGAAAACATAGGCACATTCACAAATGATTAAAGCCGTTTGTTGTTCACAATTACACTCAAACATCAGATTGCATTGTGCTAAAGACTGGAGGAGCATTATGCTATCAGGGTGTAGATGGAAGGGGATGAAATGGGATTGCTTCCCCAATGACTCCCTATTCCCTATCTAGTGCACTACTGTTAATGCACTATATGGTGAATATGGTGTAATTTGGGACACAGCCCCTCACGTCTCCCTAGGATTCATCAAGTGCCAAATTGCTGCTATTATTTTGGCGGGTTTAGCAGAAGAGTCCAGCTGTTCAGCTCTAGCATGGCTGCTCGCCCCAGGTGGAGGATGGACTGAGACACACACATTCACAGACAATTAGGCATGCACACCGTCCTCTAAGCTCAACAGCTTTGGTCTTTGTCTCCCCTTTCCCCTGTCTCAGTTTCTCTCTGTCTCTGTCACTCGTTCTCTCTCTTTCAAAGCTGAGAGTCCTTCTGCTTTCTAAGTGTAGCTGTCTGCTCCTCTGGCATCTCCGTATTCATGCTTTAATTTCTCCTTCTCTCCTGACAACCGAGGAAGAATTCCTAATCAGTAGCTTTGAATATTCACGCTGGTAGACAAAAGGAGAGAGACAGTGTGACAGTGAGATTCGACTTACACACACCTCCAGTCTAGCACTTTCTTTCTAAGACACACACACACATAGGCCTACAGAGAGAGAGAGAGATTCAAAGACACACTTGCACCCATACACGCACCAACCTAACTCACACACTGCCATCCCATCCTAGCCAATCCCAGTGTGTAGTACCGTGCATGCTCTACCGACACGCCTCATTACTCTGTGTGTGTGTGTGTGTGTGCACTAGTAGTGGGTGGTTGTTGTGTGTTTGGAGCTGTCACCACTACACCTACAGGCCCTGGACACGGGGAGGCTAAGTAATTACATGGACTTGGTTCGATCCTGCTGTTACTGCTGGCTGTGTGCTTGTTTGTGTGTGTGTGTGTGTGTGTGTGTGTGTGTGTGTGTGTGTGTGTGTGTGTGTGTGTGTGTGTGTGTGTGTGTGTGTGTGTGTGTGTGTGTGTGTGTGTGTGTGTGTGTGTGTGTGTGAGACAGGGGGCCGGGTCAGGGCCAGTTTAACGCGACAAGCCCATCAGTCGCCCATAGCACGGTACCTGTCAGCTTGCAATGGCAGCTGGGTAATTACAAGCTGTAGCAATTATAGAGGTGAGGTCACGGGGATGAAGACGTGCAAATGAAAACGTTGAAGGAAAAGAGAAATGCCTGCAGACTGTTGTATGCACTGTAATAACATATGGCGATAAACAACATGAGCATTTTTTTATTTATTTTATTTATTTTACCTTTATTTAACCAGGTAGGCAAGTTGAGAACAAGTTCAAAATAAATAGCAATAAATTAAAATTAAATACAGTTGGGTAAGAGGTAGTTGTTTGGGCTAAATTATAGGTGGGCTATGTACAGGTGCAGTAATCTGTGAGCTGCTCTGACAGTTGGTGCTTAAAGCTAGTGAGGGAGATAAGTGTTTCCAGTTTCAGAGATTTTTGTAGTTCGTTCCAGTCATTGGCAGCAGAGAACTGGAAGGAGAGGCGGCCAAAGAAAGAATTGGTTTTGGGGGTGACTAGAGAGATATACCTGCTGGAGCGTGTGCTACAGGTGGGAGATGCTATGGTGACCAGCGAGCTGAGATAAGGGGGGACTTTACCTAGCAGGGTCTTGTAGATGACATGGAGCCAGTGGGTTTGGCGATGAGTATGAAGCGAGGGCCAGCCAACGAGAGTGTACAGGTCGCAATGGTGGGTAGTATATGGGGCTTTGGTGACAAAACGGATTGCACTGTGATAGACGGCATCCAATTTGTTGAGTGGAGTGTTGGAGGCAATTTTGTAAATGACATCACCAAAGTCGAGGATTGGTAGGATGGTCAGTTTTACAAGGGTATGTTTGGCAGCATGAGTGAAGGATGCTTTGATGCGAAATAGGAAGCCAATTCTAGATTTAACTTTGGATTGGAGATGTTTGATATGGGTCTGGAAGGAGAGTTTACAGTCTAACCAGACACCTAAGTATTTGTAGTTGTCCACGTATTCTAAGTCAGAGCCGTCCAGAGTAGTGATGTTGGACAGGCGGGTAGGTGCAGGTAGCGATCGGTTGAAGAGCATGCATTTAGTTTTACTTGTATTTAAGAGCAATTGGAGCCACGGAACGGAAGGAGAGTTGTATGGCATTGAAGCTTGCCTGGAGGGTTGTTAACACAGTGTCCAAAGAAGGGCCGGAAGTATACAGAATGGTGTCGTCTGCGTAGAGGTGGATCAGAGACTCACCAGCAGCAAGAGCGACCTCATTGATGTATACAGAGAAGAGAGTCGGTCCAAGAATTGAACCCTGTGGCACCCCCATAGAGACTGCCAGAGGTCCGGACAGCAGACCCTCCGATTTGACACACTGAACTCTATCAGAGAAGTAGTTGGTGAACCAGGCGAGGCAATCATTTGAGAAACCAAGGCTGTCGAGTCTGCCGATGAGGATGTGGTGATTGACAGAGTCGAAAGCCTTGGCCAGATCAATGAATACGGCTGCACAGTAATGTTTCTTATCGATGGCGGTTAAGATATCGTTTAGGACCTTGAGCGTGGCTGAGGTGCACCCATGACCAGCTCTGGAACCAGATTGCATAGCAGAGAAGGTATGGTGAGATTCGAAATGGTCGGTAATCTGTTTGTTGACTTGGCTTTCGAAGACCTTAGAAAGGCACGGTAGGATAGATATAGGTCTGTAGCAGTTTGGGTCAAGAGTGTCCCCCCCTTTGAAGAGGGGGATGACCGCAACTGCTTTCCAATCTTTGGGAATCTCAGACGACACGAAAGAGAGGTTGAACAGGCTAGTAATAGGGGTGGCAACAATTTCGGCAGATAATTTTAGAAAGAAAGGGTCCAGATTGTCTAGCCCGGCTGATTTGTAGGGATCCAGATTTTGCAGCTCTTTCAGAACATCAGCTGAATGGATTTGGGAGAAGGAGAAATGGGGAAGGCTTGGGCGAGTTGCTGTTGGGGGTGCAGTGCTGTTGACCGGGGTAGGAGTAGCCAGGTGGAAAGCATGGCCAGCCGTAGAAAAATGCTTATTGAAATTCTCAATTATGGTGGATTTATCAGTGGTGACAGTGTTTCCTATCTTCAGTGCAGTGGGCAGCTGGGAGGCATACAACTGTGCAGTTCATATATTTCCCTTGTGACATATTTAGTACCTTACACTGTGTACGCTTCTTCTGAACAATCCAACAAGCACGCAAATACATTGACTGTTAATGGACTCCTTCCAAATAGGTCTGTGTGTCTGTGTTTTGGACAGGACAGCCGTGACTGTTATCCTACTGTAAATTTGTGGTCCACTGTAACGCTGCTAACCAGCTTACCATGCTTAATATGTAGGAACCATCTATTCCCTAAAGGTCCCTGGAACAAATCGGTTCCGTCCTGGCCACTCACGTTCCCTCCAGAGGCTGGTTAGCTGAGCTAAAACGTGCTGCTTGACTCTGATAATCACTAAGCGTAGCTAAGGAAACTGCTTTAAACCAACACCTGCGCAATCTGCCTCCGCTCACTATGTTCTCCTTTCAGCGGCTAGCTAGCTAGGTAGCGCTCCTCACTCTGTGCTCTAAAGTTTAGCTGTAAGTAGTCCTCTTTCTTTCTGTGTTCTAATCTCACAGGCTATCTAGCTAGCTTTGAGAGGATACCTCCTGCCTGTTCTAATTAGAGACTTGGTAGCTAGCTAGCCCTCCTTTCTTTGTACTGTACTCTCAGAGGCTAGCTAGCTAACCCTGCTTTGACATACGATCATAGAGCTGAGCCCTGTAGGTCTGTGCACAAACCCACTGCTCTCTAATGCATTGTATGTTTTCCCAGAGCTACACACACACCAGGCTGAGAGGAGAGGATATGATGTCTGTAATGAATTAATCATCCTAAGAGGGTGTATATGGAAGAAGGAAAGGTCCGCTACAGTAGGTGGAGAGGAGGCTGCATAAGTGACTGCGGTACCTCTGTGGTACTAGCATTAGCACAAACACATACACCCGGTCACACACACACACACACACACACACACACACACACACACACACACACACACACACACACACACACACACACACACACACACACACAGAGAGAGAGAGTATGCATTCTTGGCCAGAGGAGTGTGTGTTGTGTGATATATACTGAACAAAAATATAAACGCAACTTGCAACAATTTCTAGGATTTTACTGAGTTACAGTTCAAATAAGGAAATCTGTTAATTGAAATAAATTCATTAGGCCCTAATCTATGGATTTCACATGACTGGGAATACAGTTATGCATCTACTGGTCACAAATACCTTAAAAAGGTAGGGGTGTGGATCAGAAAACCAGTTAGTATCTGGTGTGACCACCATTTGTCTCACGCAGCGCAACACATCTTCTTCACATAGAGTTTATCAGGCTGTTGATTGTGGCCTGTGGAATGTTGTCCCACTCTTTTTCAATGGCTGTGCGAAGTTGCTGGATATCGGCGGGAACTGAAAGACGCTGTCGTACACGTCGATCCAGAGCATCCCAAACATGCTCAATGGTTGACATGGCTAGTGAGTATGCAGGCCATGGAAGAACTGGGACATTTTCAGCTTCCAGGAATTCTGTACAGATCCTTGCGAAATGGGGCCGTGCATTATCATGCTGAAACATGAGGTGATGACGGTGGATGAATGGCACGACAATGTGCCTCAGGATCTCGTCATGGTATCTCTGTGCATTCAAATTGTTATCGAAAAAATGCAATTGTGTTCATTGTCCGTAGCTTATGCCTGCTCATACCATAACCCCACTGCCACCATGGGGCACTCTGTTCACAACATTGACATCAGCAAACCACTTGCCCACACGATGCCATACACGCTGTCTTCCATCTGCCCGGTACAGTTGAAACCGGGATTCATCTGTGAAGAGCACACTTCTCTAGTGTGCCAGTGGCCTTCGACGGTGAGCATTTGCCCACTGAAGTCACTGACAACTTCGAACTGCAGTCAGGTCAACACCCTAATGAGGACGACGAGTATGCAGATGAGATTCCCTTAGTTAATGACAATTTGTGCAGAAATGATTTGGTTGTGCAAACCCACAGTTCCATCAGCCGTCCGGTTGGCTGGTCTCAGACAATCCCATAGGTGAAGAAGGCGGAAGTGGAGGGCCTGGGCTGGCGTGGTTAGACGTGGTCTCCGGTTGTGAGGCCGTCTGGACGTACTGCCAAATTCTCTAAAACGACATTGGAGGCAGCTTATGGTAGAGAAATTAACATTAAATTATCTGTCAACAACTCTGGTGGACATTCCTGCAGCCAATTTCTGCAGCCAATTGCACACTCCTTCAAAACTTGAGACATCTGTGGCATTGTGTTGTGTGACAAAGCTGTACATTTTAAAGTGGCCTTTTATTGTCCCCAGCACAAGCTGCACCTGTGTAATGATCATGCTTTTTAATCAGCTTCTTGATATGCCACGCTTATCAGGTGGATGGAGAAATGCTCACTAACAGGGGATATAAACAAATTTGTGAACAAAATTTGAGAGAAATAAGCTTTTTGTGAGAATGGAACATTTCTGGTATCTTTTACTTCAGCTCTTAAACATGGGACCAACACTTTACATATTACATTTATATTTTTGTTCAGTGGACATGGAGTACAGGGGTGCATAGAAGATAAGCTGACAGGCAATAGGCTCACCTCTGGCAGTCAATGCAGCAGGATGAGCGAGAGAGAGACAGAGTGTGATGGAGAGAGAGAGGGATACATTGAGAAAGAGGGAGAGAGAGAGGGATAGATTGAGAGAGAGAGAGAGAGAGAGAGGGGGGGGGGTAGATTTAGAAAAATGAGAGAGGGATAGATTGAGAGAGAGAGATGAATAGTTAAAGAGGTAGATGGGTTTAAGCCAGAGTAAATAGGCCAGGTTTACATAAGGCATAAGGACTGGAGGTAAACAATCTGTCCTGTCTTTATATCATCATCCACACTGGCCTCCTCTGTGCCAGCTAACATCCTACAAACCCCTTAACACCTACAAAACCCTTTAAAGGCCCCTTAAACACATTAACAGCTGCTTATTACTACATTATTCATGATAGTGAAACAAAGGGAGCTCATTCCTCTCAGGAAATAAAGCCCAGTCGCTGGTAGCAAGACACCTCCAGCTTTACAAGGCCCTAAGGAAGTCCACCAAGTCACAACATGACTGGTAGTGGAAGTGGTGGGGAATTTGGATCAGGGTCAAAGAGACACACTTTCCCATGACTAAATGATGCACCCAAAGCCTCAGAGATCTGAGTTGAAGAACGAGGAAAGCTCTTTCCCCTGTAACTATTCCCCAGGTCGTTGCTGTAAATGAGAATGTGTTCTCAGTCAACTTACCTGGTAAAATAAGGGTCAAATGTATATTTTTATACATTACCTGTTTTATGAACGAGAGGGTAAACCGAGGTCCTCAGTGCAGTAGTAAAATGTAAGATGTTTGCATGTGTCACACCCTGACCATAGTTTACTTTGTATGTTTCTATGTTTTGTTTGGTCAGGTTGTGATCTGAGTGGGCATTCTATGTTGGATGTCTTGTTTATCTATTTCTATGTCTGGCCTGATATGGTTCTCAATCAGAGGCAGGTGTTAGTCATTGTCTCTGATTGGGAACCATATTTAGGTAGCCTGTTTGGTGTTGGGTTTTGTGGGTGATTGTTCCTGTCTCTGTGTTTGCACCAGATAGGGCTGTTTTGGTTTTTCACATTTCTTGTTTTGTTAGTTTATTCAGGTATAGTGTCTTTATTAAAGTACCATGAATAACCACCACGCTGCGTTTTGGTCCGCCTCTCCTTCAACTAAAGAAAACCATTACAGCATGCGTTCACACACACACACTTCCTATCTGTCTCTGTAAATCTCCCCATCCAATCAAGTAAGATGACATTAGCTAATTGAGATCTTGATCCCATCTCCGGTTAGATGTACATTACCAATCACAAGTTTGGACACAACTACTCATTCAACTGTTTTACTTTATTTATTTTACTATTTTCTACATTGTAGAATAATAGTGAAGACATGAAATAACACATATGGAATCATGTAGTAACCAAAAAAGTGTTGTTGAACAAATCAAAACATATTTTAGATTGGTATTGGTATTCTCTCAACCAGCTTCACCTGGAATGCTTTTCTAACAGTATTGAAGGAGTTCCCACATATGCTGAGCACTTGTTGGCTACTTTTCCTTCACTCTGCGGTCCAACTCATCCCAAACCATCTCAATTGTGTTGAGGTTGGGTGATTGTGGAGGCCAGGTCATCTGATGCAGCACTCCATCACTCTCCTTCTTGGTCAAATAGCCCCTTCACAGCCTGGAGGTGTGTTGGGTCATTGGCCGATTGAAAAACAAATTATGGTCTCACTAAGCGCAAACCAGATGGGATGGCGTATCGCTGCACAATGCTGTGGTAGCCATGCTGGTTAAGTGTGCATTAAATTCTAAATAAATCAGACAGTGCCACCAGCAAAGCACCTCCACACCATCACACCTCCTCCTCCATGCTTCACGGTGGGAACCACATATGCAGAGATCATCCGTTCAGCTATTCTGTGTTTCACAAAGACACTGCGGTTGGAACCAAAAATCAAACATTTGGACTCATCAGACCAAAGGACAGATTTCCACCAGTCTAATGTTCATTGTTCGTGTTTCTTGGTCCAAGCAAGTCTCTTCTTCTTATTGGTGCAATTCGACCATGAAGCCCTGATTCACACAGTCTCATCTGAACAGTTGATGTTGAGATGTGTCTGTTACTTGAACTCTGATGCATTTATTTGGTCTGCAATCTCTGAGGCTGGTAACTCTAATGAACTTAATCTCTGCAGCAGAGGTAAATCTGGGTCTTCCTTTCCTGTGGTGTTCATCATGAGATTTCATCGTAGCGCTTGATGGTTTTTGCAACTGCACTTGAAGAAACTTTAAAAATTCTTGAAATGTTCCGCATTGGCTGACCTTCATGTCTTAAAGTAATGATGGATTGTCGTTTCTCTTTGCTTATTTGAGCTGTTCTTGTCATAATATGGACTTGGTCTTTTACCAAATAAGGCTATCTTCTGTATACCACCCTACCTTGTCACAACACAACAGATTGGCTCAAACACATTAAGATGGAAAGAAATTCCACAAATTAACTTTTAACAAGACAGACCTGTTAATTGAAATGCATTCCAGGTGACTACTTCTTGAAGTTGGTTGAGAGAATGCCAAGAGTGTGCAAAGCTTTCATCAAGGCAAAGGGTGGCTATTTGTCACATTCTGACCTTAGTTCCTTTATTTTGTCTTTGTGTTAGTTTGGTCAGGGCGTGAGTTGGGGTGGGTAGTCTATGTTCTTTGTTCTATGTTGTATTTCTGTGTTTGGCCTGGTATGGTTCTCAATCAGAGGCAGCTGTCGATCGTTGTCTCTGATTGAGAATCATTCTTAGGTAGCCTGTTTTCCCCAGTTTGGTTGTGGGTGATTATTTTCTGTTTAGTGTTTCTTCATCACCTTACAGGACTGTTCGTTTGTCGTTTTTGTTGTTTTGTTCGGTGTTCAGTTGTTTTATTAAAATAATGGACGCTTACCACGCTGGGCATTGGTCCTCTTTCTCCAGATGACAACCGATACACTATTGGAAGGATCTCAAATATGAAATAAATGTTGATTTCTTTAACACTTATTTGGTTACTAATTGATTCCATATGTGTTATTTCATAGTTTTGATGTCTTCACTATTATTCTACAATGTAGAAAATAGTAAAAATAAAGAAAACCCCTGGAATGAGAAGGTGTGTCCAAACTGTTAACTGTATTTCATCCAGTCTACTGACACAGCAGATGGTTTTATTGACGTGGACGGCTCTTTATACAGTCACATAAATTGTTTCACTTTTAACCCTTAGTTAAACAAACTTAGCTATAAAAGAACAAAGAACATGTCAAAGCCGATCACTGATGTCTAAATGTTGTCTATCCCATTACAAGCTTTCTGTTGTCTATCCCATCAGTTTGCTGTTTTGCAGCAGGTGTGGATGGGGTCAGCAGGGTAGTAGAGCTTACTTAAGCCATGACAACTGGTGCCACATGGAGTTGGCAGGAGACCAGCAGACCCATCCAGATCAGTGTCAAAGAGTTCCCAGGGATTGTGTGTGTGTGTGTGTGTGTGTGTGTGTGTGTGTGTGTGTGTATGTGTGTGTGTGTATGTGTGTGTGTGTGTGTGTGTGTGTGTGTGTGTGTGTGTGTGTGTGTGTGTGTGTGTGTGTGTGTGTGTGTGTGTGTGTGTGTGTGTGTGCACAGTAGTGTGTTTGTGGCCAGTCTTTTCCGTGACCTCGATTCTCTAAGTTTGGCAGTAGGATTGGCGACGTCTCTTCTCATCCACCAATTTATTTCCTTATACAGAGTTTTGTTCCCAAAGTGTGTTCTAGATTGGTTTTCTGGGATCCTTGGGACATCCCTACCTTGAACCCTAATCCTAACCTTAAGCCCTACCCCAAACCTAACCTAACCATAACCATAACCCTTATCTAACCCTTTCCTTAACCCATACCTTAACCATTTAATCTTTCAACTTCAATGGTTATTTCAGAGTTGGGATGTCCCACAGATCCAGTCTAGCAAGGACCGTTCCAGATTATGGGGTTGGACAGATCTACATCCTTTGACCTTTGGCCTTCTTCCTGCTTTAAAACATTGACACAGGAGCGTGTTCAGGGAGGTGAAATGTACAGAATGTCACAGATAGTAATGTACTGTATAGCGCTAACACGATTACCTATTGTCTGTGACGGGATATATTTATCTCTGATCACCCTGTAATGTTACACCTTCCTGAATAAGCTCCAGCTCTTCACTACGGCCGCCTATTAGCACCAAGCCAACATCTGCGGTAGGCTAGAATATCCCACATCACTAGACATATACATGGGACACATAATGCATCATTAATATGCTTTGTGCCAGTTGGAGGAGTCACATAACACGTATGCCACTTCTATCCATACATTGAAATGTGTAGGCTATATTATCTCTGCGGGATCCTTGTTGCTATGCAGAGAGAGGAACAGCGTGAAGTGTTTGCTGATTTGATTATGGAGGCAGAGAGGAAGAAACCAGAGCAGTCAGTCAGATCCCCTCTAGAGGTGGAAGGAAATGCAGGCAGAGAGGAAGAAACCAGAACAGTCGGTCAGATCCCCTCTAGAGGTGGAAGGAAATGCAGGCAGAGAGGAAGAAACCAGAACAGTCGGTCAGATCCCCTCTAGAGGTGGAAGGAAATGTAGGCAGAGAGGACATTGATTTCTTATTTTACGTGTGTATCCAATGTGGGAAACTTCACACCTCTCTGTCGATGTGTGGGAGCTACACACTCGCACATGCACACAA
The DNA here is from genome assembly GCF_018296145.1 of Oncorhynchus tshawytscha. Taxonomy (NCBI): domain Eukaryota; kingdom Metazoa; phylum Chordata; class Actinopteri; order Salmoniformes; family Salmonidae; genus Oncorhynchus; species Oncorhynchus tshawytscha. The sequence goes on from NW_024609832.1 coordinate 1,833,793, forward strand.
CCTTATCACAGGCACTGCACATTCCCAGTCGGTTCAATCTAGCTTTCATTAGCACACACCCATATCCTAGAGCTCAAGCAGAAGTGCACTCTTCCTATCTTTTTCTTCCACATAGTATCCATGCCTATTGATTTTCAGACAAATGTTCTTGGAATAGTATTCTTGGCTTAGACATGGCTCAATGGTCCACTGCTTCACTGCTACAGAGTATTTCTTCAATAGAAGAACTATAATCTAGAATGAAAGTTCTCTCTCCACCCTCTTCTTCCTTGTCACCCAGCCCCCCTACAGGTGTTTCCATTAGCCAGACGATATGAAAAAGATCGGGAGATTTAAACTAAAACACAAACTTTGGGGAGGAAGGAGGGATTCCATCCATGTCATTTTTCATGTGTTTTCATGAGTTACAGGAGCAGGCCGATTCACGCAAAGGCACTATGAATTTATTTCCCTCTTTGAATTTATTTTCCCTCTTTGACAAAGGCACTATGAATTTATTTCCCCTCTTTGACACAGGCACTATGAATTTATTTCCCCTCTTTGACAAAGGCACTATGAATTTATTTCCCCTCTTTGACACAGGCACTATGAATTTATTTCCCCTCTTTGACAAAGGCACTATGAATTTATTTCCCCTCTTTGACACAGGCACTATGAATTTATTTCCCCTCTTTGACAAAGGCACTATGAATTTATTTCCCCTCTTTGACAAAGGCACTATGAATTTATTTTCCCTCTTTGACAAAGGCACTATGAATTTATTTCCCCTCTTTGACACAGGCACTATGAATTTATTTCCCCTCTTTGACAAAGGCACTATGAATTTATTTCCCCTCTTTGACAAAGGCACTATGAATTTATTTCCCCTCTTTGACAAAGGCACTATGAATTTATTTCCCCTCTTTGACAAAGGCACTATGAATTTATTTCCCTCTTTGACAAAGGCACTATGAATTTATTTCCCTCTTTGACAAAGGCACTATGAATTTATTTCCCCTCTTTGACAAAGGCACTATGAATTTATTTCCCTCTTTGACAAAGGCACTATGAATTTATTTTCTTTGACAAAGGCACTCTTTGACAAAGGCACTATGAATTTATTTTCCCTCTTTGACAAAGGCACTATGAATTTATTTCCCTCTTTGACAAAGGCACTATGAATTTATTTCCCTCTTTGACAAAGGCACTATGAATTTATTTCCCTCTTTGACAAAGGCACTATGAATTTATTTGACAAAGGCCCTCTTTGACAAAGGCACTATGAATTTATTTCCCTCTTTGACAAAGGCACTATGAATTTATTTCCCTCTTTGACAAAGGCACTATGAATTTATTTCCCTCTTTGACAAAGGCACTATGAATTTATTTCCCCTCTTTGACAAAGGCACTATGAATTTATTTCCCCTCTTTGACAAAGGCACTATGAATTTATTTCCCCTCTTTGACAAAGGCACTATTTCCCCTCTTTGAATTTATTTCCCCTCTTTGACAAAGGCACTATGAATTTATTTTGACCCTCTTTGACAAAGGCACTTGAATTTATTTCCCCTCTTTGACAAAGGCACTATGAATTTATTTCCCCTCTTTGACAAAGGCACTATGAATTTATTTCCCCTCTTTGACACAGGCACTATGAATTTATTTCCCTCTTTGACAAAGGCACTATGAATTTATTTCCCTCTTTGACAAAGGCACTATGAATTTATTTCCCTCTTTGACACAGGCACTATGAATTTATTTCCCTCTTTGACAAAGGCACTATGAATTTATTTCCCCTCTTTGACACAGGCACTATGAATTTATTTCCCCTCTTTGACAAAGGCACTATGAATTTATTTCCCCTCTTTGACACAGGCACTATGAATTTATTTCCCTCTTTGACAAAGGCACTATGAATTTATTTCCCTCTTTGACAAAGGCACTATGAATTTATTTCCCCTCTTTGACAAAGGCACTATATTTATTTCCCTCTTTGACAAAGGCACTATGAATTTATTTCCCCTCTTTGACAAAGGCACTATGAATTTATTTCCCTCTTTGACAAAGGCACTATGAATTTATTTCCTCTTTGACAAAGGCACTATGAATTTATTTCCCCTCTTTGACAAAGGCACTATGAATTTATTTCCCCTCTTTGACACAGGCACTATGAATTTATTTCCCCTCTTTGACAAAGGCACTATGAATTTATTTCCCCTCTTTGACAAAGGCACTATGAATTTATTTCCCCTCTTTGACAAAGGCATGCTCAGGAAAGTGATACCACAACTTTTTTACCTGCCTTCTCGATCCTTTTCCTACCACCTTCTTCAAAACAGTTTTTAATTGCATATCTTAATAAGTGCAGGCTATTGTTAATCACGCTCTGTTCACAGGCACTCCCCACTGCACTAAAAACTGTTATGGTGAAACCCCTTCTGAAGAAAAGCAATCTAGATTGTTCAACTCTTAGCAGTTTTCGGCCAATCTCCAACCTTCCGTTCTGAAGCAGAATTCTGGAGAAATTGGTGTTCAAACAGCTAAAATAATTCTTAAATGCCAACAGTATTTTAGAAAAATTACAATCTGGTTTTCGTGCCCACCACAGCACAGGGACAGCCTTAGTTAAAGTGATATATGATCTTAGAGCCAACACAGATGCTAAATAGCTCTCTGTCCTTGTACTCTTAGATTTAAGAGCTGCGTTCGACACTGTTGACCATGATGTCCTTTTGGACAGACTGAAAAGGTGGGTTGGCCTCTCTGGTCCAGGTCTAAATGGGTTTAGGACCTATTCAAATGGTTAAGAGTTTTTTGTCACCCTTGATGAACATAACTCAGAAATAATACACATCACATGTGGCGTTCCACAAGGTTTGATTTTGGGTCTACTGTTCAGTTTATATATGTTACCCATTGGCAGCGTTATCAGAAAGCACAGCAGTGATTTTCATTGCTACGCAAACGATACATAACTTTACATTTCTGTGTCACCAGAGGATTTTAGCTCCACAGATAAGTTATTAGACTATATTAGTGATTTAAATACTATGATGGCACACAACTTCCTCCTGCTAAATCAAGACAAGACCAAGGAACTTATTGTTGGAGCCAAAGCACAGAGAGAGAGAATCTAGCCGCACATTTTAATTCACAGGCAATAAAGATAAAACACCAGGTAACAACGTAGGTGTTATTTTAGATTCTGAACTACGTTTCAAATCACATTTTAGGAATGTGACCAAAATAGCTTTTTACCACCTGAGGAACATTGCCAAGGTGCGGCTGTTTCTCTCTCAAGCTGATACAGAGAGACTCATACATATTACAAACAGGCTTGACTACAGTAATGGTCTCCTGTCTGCTCAACCCAAGAAAGCCATTAGTCAACTGCAAAACATACAGAATGCTACAGCACGGGTACTGGCCAAGAACAGACGGAGAGCACACATTACACCGGTTTTAATGTCTTTGCAATGGCTGCCTGTGAGTTTTAGAATATATTTGAAGATTCTTCTATTGGTTTTTAAATCAATGCACGGTCGTGCATCCCAATACATGTCAGGCCTACTTTTAAGTTATGTACCCAGTAGAACCTGAGGGGGGCTGAAACTGTGGACATATTTAAAAGATCTTAAAACACATCTCTGTAGCTTTGCTTTTCCATCGGTTGCTTTTAGTTGTCCTGTTTGCCATTCTTTTGTTTGCTGTGGAGTAAATATTTCAGCTATTATTTTGTTTGCTGTGGAGTAAATATTTCAGCCATTATTTTGTTTGCTGTGGAGTAAATATTTCAGCCATTCTTTTGTTTGCTGTGGAGTAAATATTTCAGCCATTCTTTTGTTTGCTGTGGAGTAAATATTTCAGCCATTCTTTTGTTTGCTGTGGAGTAAATATTTCAGCCATTCTTTTGTTTGCTGTGGAGTAAATATTTCAGCCATTCTTTTGTTTGCTGTGGAGTAAATATTTCAGCCATTCTTTTGTTTGCTGTGGAGTAAATATTTCAGCCATTCTTTTGTTTGCTGTGGAGTAAATATTTCAGCCATTCTTTTGTTTGCTGTGGAGTAAATATTTCAGCCATTCTTTTGTTTGCTGTGGAGTAAATATTTCAGCCATTCTTTTGTTTGCTGTGGAGTAAATATTTCAGCCATTCTTTTGTTTGCTGTGGAGTAAATATTTCAGCCATTCTTTTGTTTGCTGTGGAGTAAATATTTCAGCCATTCTTTTGTTTGCTGTGGAGTAAATATTTCAGCCATTCTTTTGTTTGCTGTGGAGTAAATATTTCAGCCATTCTTTTGTTTGCTGTGGAGTAAATATTTCAGCCATTCTTTTGTTTGCTGTGGAGTAAATATTTCAGCCATTCTTTTGTTTGCTGTGGAGTAAATATTTCAGCCATTCTTTTGTTTTTATTCGTTATTTCCTGTAAAGCACATTGTGTTGGATTCCATGTCTGAAATGTTCGGTATAAATAAAGCTTGATTTGAGTATTTGATTTGATTCATCATAGTTATGGTAGCCACTGAACCGTGGTCCCCGAAGGAACACTCCCCATATCATCCTCCTCTACCCACGATGCACCATTACCCACAACCCACCACACACCACCTCCTGGCTAATCAGCTCCAGAATGTAGGGAACACTGGTCGAGCTCTCAGTGTCTGATGGTCCCTGGGGATGGTAAAAAGAAAGACAGCGAGAGAGAAAGAGAGGAGGGTGGGAGGGATTGTGGGAAAAACTAGACAGCTATTTATCACCTACAGTCAATATAATAACTTCACCTTCCTCCTATAGTGTAGGTATCATGTAGAGAACCTAGAACCATACTGCATGGTATCCATGTTACTGTATTATACTGCATATTGTTTGTTTAGTACCGCAGAGCTGGCTTCTTGCAGAGTAGGTGGACCTAGATAAGTGAACACCACGTATTACAGTCATGCATTGTGGTGGTGTTCGGCAACATGAATGGTTATGTATGAGGTTTGATAATCCCCCCCCCCCACAACTCTGGGCTGCTGGCCGGGAAGGGACACAACCATGGCCTGCTTATCCAGCATAAAGCAATGTTTGTTGTTGTTGTCTCAAAATCTCACATGTGATCAGTCAGACACACATTCAATGCCCAGAAATGCATACAAATGCCATATACTCAGATTCTCACATACACTCACACACACATGCACATTCAGTGAGGGAGTGATAGAGAGAAATAGATTGGGGGGGGAGGGAGGGAGGGAGGGAGGGAGGGAGGGAGGGAGGGAGGGAGGGAGGGAGGGAGGGAGGGAGGGAGGGAGGGAGGGAGGGAGGGAGGGAGGGAGGGAGGGAGGGAGGGAGGGGGGGCGCGTTTGTATAATACATCTATGTGGCATGGCTTATCTCCCGCTAAGACGGGGTCATTACTGATCTAGGGATGCTGCAGCGGCCTGGAAGGATTATAGATTACAGTTGATTCATAAACTTTATTTAAAAATATCATAAAAGGATTAGGAGGTGTACACTATATGCACCTTATTTATTTATACATATAGCATTCCACTATATGTTTTTTTATATATACGTAGCTTTGATGATATGGATAGTGTTCAAATTGAAGAGGCCTATTGATAAAAATAAAACCATAACAAAACAGATATCCATTGCAAACGAAATGGTTGAAATGATCCAGGGGGCAGTGCAGCTGACCCTCTGCTCTTCCCAGGCCTCCATCATCTCCTGGTCCTTTCTGTTTCCTCCTGTAGTCTTGGTTGGATCAGTCCAGAATAGGAGTTGAAGGCCAGTGGGCGCCCTGGTTCCAACATGTCACAATCATTAAGAGTGGAGTCAGTGGACACTGCATCTCATTCTCTCCCTTCCATCCCCCAGTACAGTTATTCTAATACCAGCGCCTGGCATTAGGGAGTGGCCTAATATAACATGGGATCCTATCATAAGCTAGCATGCCGATCGTAGCGTCCCGTCACCAACACCATTGCCCTATTCCTCCTCATCATCTTCTCCCATTGACCTCCTTTCCAGTCGACTTCCCCACTTCCTGACTGGCAACTAATTCCCTCTGCTGATGTTGCCTACGTGTCTCCATGTTATTGTGGAATGCTTTTCATACACTAAAGGGAAAGTTACTTCAGTCAAAAACCTAAGGCAGATTCCATTCTGTCTTGAGTGTATCTGAGGTCTGAGAAGGCTGTGTGTGTGTGTGTGTGTGTGTGTGTGTGTGTGTGTGTGTGTGTGT
>NW_024609832.1:1842500-1875000 GCF_018296145.1 Oncorhynchus tshawytscha
ATATGTTCATCTCTCTCTCTCTCAACATATGTTCATCTCTCTCTCTCAACATATGTTCATCTCTCTCTCAACATATGTTCATCTCTCTCTCTCTCTCTCAACATATGTTCATCTCTCTCTCTCTCTCTCAACATATGTTCATCTCTCTCTCTCTCAACATATGTTCATCTCTCTCTCTCTCTCTCTCTCTCAACATATGTTCATCTCTATCTCTCTCTCTCTCATCATATGTTCATCTCTCTCTATCTCTCTCTCTCTCATCATATGTTCATCTCTCTCTATCTCTCTCTCTCTCATCATATGTTCATCTCTCTCTATCTCTCTCTCTCTCTCTCTCATCATATGTTCATCTCTCTCTATCTCTCTCTCTCTCATCATATGTTCATCTCTCTCTATCTCTCTCTCTCTCATCATATGTTCATCTCTCTCTATCTCTCTCTCTCTCATCATATGTTCATCTCTCTCTATCTCTCTCTCTCTCATCATATGTTCATCTCTCTCTATCTCTCTCTCTCTCATCATATGTTCATCTCTCTCTCATCATATGTTCATCTCTCTATCTCTCTCTCTCATCATATGTTCATCTCTCTATCTCTCTCTCTCAACATATGTTCATCTCTCTCTCTCTCTCTCTCTCATCATATGTTCATCTCTCTATCTCTCTCTCTCTCAACATATGTTCATCTCTCTCTCTCTCAACATATGTTCATCTCTCTCTCTCTCTCTCTCTCTCAACATATGTTCATCTCTCTCTCTCTCTCATCATATGTTCATCTCTCTCTCTCTCTCTCTCTCTCAACATATGTTCATCTCTCTATCTCTCTCTCTCTCATCATATGTTCATCTCTCTCTCTCTCATCATATGTTCATCTCTCTATCTCTCTCTCTCATCATATGTTCTCTCTCTCTCATCATATGTTCTCTCTCTCTCTCTCTCTCAACATATGTTCATCTCTCTATCTCTCTCTCTCTCATCATATGTTCATCTCTCATATGTTATCTCTCTCTCTCTCTCATCATATGTTCATCTCTCTATCTCTCTCTCTCTCATCATATGTTCATCTCTCTCTCTCTCTCTCTCTCTCAACATATGTTCATCTCTCTCTCATCTCTCTCTCTCAACATATGTTCATCTCTCTCTCTCTCTCTCTCATCATATGTTCATCTCTCTCTCTCTCTCTCTCAACATATGTTCATCTCTCTCTCTCTCTCTCTCTCTCTCTCTCATATGTTCATCTCTCTCTATCTCTCAACATATGTTCATCTCTCTATCATATGTTCTCTCTCTCATCATATGTTCATCTCTCTCTCTCTCATCTCTCTCTCTCTCAAACATATGTTCATCTCTCTATCTCTCTCTCTCTCAACATATGTTCATCTCTCTATCTCTCTCTCAACATATGTTCATCTCTCTATCTCTCTCTCTCTCAACATATGTTCATCTCTCTCTCTCTCTCTCTCAACATATGTTCATCTCTCTCTCTCTCTCTCTCTCTCAACATATGTTCATCTCTCTATCTCTCTCTCTCTCATCATATGTTCATCTCTCTATCTCTCTCTCTCAACATATGTTCATCTCTCTATCTCTCTCTCTCATCATATGTTCATCTCTCTCTCTCTCTCAAACATATGTTCATCTCTCTATCTCTCTCTCTCAACATATGTTCATCTCTCTATCTCTCTCTCTCTCAACATATGTTCATCTCTCTATCTCTCTCTCTCTCAACATATGTTCATCTCTCTATCTCTCTCTCTCTCATCATATGTTAATATCTCTATCTCTCTCTCCCAATTCAATTAAATTAAATTCGCTTTATTGGCATGACGTAACAATGTACATGTTGCCAAAGCTTATTTTGGATATTTACAATATAAAAATAAATAAAAATGAGAATCAAGATTGTCAACGGGACAACAGTAACAAGAATAACCAAGGGTCAAAATAACCATACATTGAACAATAACAATAAGCATATAGTAGAGGACATGTGCAGGTTGATTGGTCTGTCAGACACTGTCCCTCAACTTCTGGCAGGCAGCAATGTAGTGTGCTGCCAACCCACAGCTCTCTGCGTCGTCTCCCAACAGGACGGGTAGCCTACTCTCATCAGAGAGGTCTTTGAAACCTTGAATAAGGGTTTCAAATTTGGGAAAATGACACTCTCTAATTGTTTTACATTTTTGACATTTTGTCAGGAAATGCAGCTCCGTCTCAGGTTCTGCTGTTGTGCAGTGGTTGCACAGCCTTTCCTCTACAGAGAGCCAAGTTTTCCTGTGTCTACCCTTCTCAAGGCTGTGCTCACTGAGCCTGTACTTTGTCAAGGTTTTTCTGAGGTTTTGATCAGTAACCATGGTCAAATATTTAGCCACGGTGTCCTGTCGATTTAAGGCCAGATAGCACTGCATTTTGCTTGTGTTTGTGTTTCCCAATAAGCAATATAGTTTTGTTTTGACTGTGTTGTAATTTGGTTTATCCTGATTGATTGAACAAGAACAAGTATGTGAACTCAGCCCCAGGACCAGCTGGATGAGGGGACTCTTTTCTTTGCTCAGCTCTTGGCATTGCAGGGCTTGGTCTTTTTGGGGTTTACTGCCAGGGCCCAGGTCTGCTCTAGCAGGTCCTGGCTCTGCTGTAGGCCATGTGCTGTGGGTGACAGCAGGCATAGGTCATCTGCGAAGAGTAGGCATTTAACTTCTGAATTGTGGAGACTAACACCAGGGGCTGAGGATTTTTCTAGATTAGTGGCCAATTCGTTAATGTAAATATTGAAGAGTGCAGGGCTCAGATTGCAACCCTGGCAAAGGCCCCGCCCCTGGTTGAAGAATTCTGTTATTTTCTTAACAATTTTCTCTCTCTCATCATATGTTCATCTCTCTCTCTCTCTCTCTCTCTCTCTCTCTCTCTCTCTCTCTCTCTCACTCATCATATGTTAATCTCTAACAATCTCTCTCTCTCTCTCATCCTATGTTCATCTGTCTGTCTGTCTGTGTCTCTGTCTCTCTCTCTCTCTCTCTCTCTTTCTCTGTCTTTCTGTCTCTCTCTCTCATCCTATGTTCATCCGTCTGTCTGTCTGTCTCTCTGTCCTCTCTCTCTCTCTCTCTGTCTCTCTCTCTCTCTCACTCATCTCTCTCTCTCTCTCTCTCTCTCTCTCTCTCTCTCTCTCTCTCTCTCTCTCTCTCTCTCTATGTTCATCTCTCTCTCTCTCTCTCTCTCTCTCTCTCATCCTATGTTCATCTCTCTCTCCTCTCTCTCTCTCGTCGGAGTGCATGCTGGGAGTGCATGCTGGGAGTGAGTCGTCAGGCAGGAGTGATTGTGAGTGCGAATGGAATTTCTTTTCACTCTATTGGGGGTTGGTATGTATATATATATATATATATTGATTAGTTTAGTTGTTTTAAGGGTATCTTGTTTAAACTATCAATAAGCACGTATAGGGGTGGTGGGATCTTTGCTTTGAGGTTGGTTTTCGCGAGGGCACAACCAGCGGGTGGAGCTGGTTGCTATGGCCACTCGTGGAAATGAAAAGTTTGAAAAACTTAGTCGGAGGCATGGAGTAAAGATTCCTGCTGCGGCCGGGTGTTCAGTGGAAGAATGTAGCTTGGCTGTGGGTGCTATCATTGGGTATGATAGCATCAAATCAGCCTCAAGGATGAATAGCGCTGTAGTGATATTCTTAGATTCAATTGAAAAGGTGAATAAAATAGTTGAGAGGGGTGTTGTGTTGCGGGAAACACAGACGCCGGTATTTCCGCTTATGAATCCTGCGAAGAAAGTTATGCTTTCTAACGTGCCACCATTTGTTAGAGATGAAGTGTTAGAGCGAGAGTTATCTCGCCATGGTCAAATAGTATCTACAATAAAGAAGGTTCTTTTTGGATGCAAATCTCCGTTGTTGAAACATGTCGTGTCTCATAGGAGACAAGTGCATATGATTTTAAAAAAGGAAGGAGATGAACTGAATTTAGCGTTTAGCTTTAAGATTGATGGATTTGATTATGTCTTCTATGCATCTACTGAATCAATGAAATGCTTTGGATGTGGAAGAGAGGGGCATTTGGTGCGTAGTTGTCCCGAAAATGAGCGCGCTGAGCCTGGTAATAGTTTTAGTGCGAGTGCAAATAATGCACCACCGCGAAGGGCTGAAAATACTACGGGTGCAGGAGAAGAGAGAAGGTGGGCAGATGTGGTTGGAAAAGCAGGAGAGGAAGGCAGTGTGGATACGGGGGCAATTGTGGTAGATCAGAACAAAGAGGGAGGGGAAACAATAGGTGAGATTGCGACTGCCGTCGCTGAGGTGGTGCTGGAAAATGAAATTGGAAGTCAAGAGGAGATTGAAATAAGGGAAAAGGAAGCGGATGTTTTCAAAATACCGAGGAGTAAAAGGAAGAATTTAAGGGGTGGTGAAGGGTCTAATTCTAAGAGAAAGGTAGAGTTTGATAAATCAATTGAAGATGAAAAAGGTGTAGAGATGGTGGAGTATTCTTCTGGGGAGGATAGTGAGAGTGAGTCATCTGACACGTCACAACAATATAGTGAGATAAATGGGGTGGAAGGGATGTATGGGATCGAGAGGATACGTCAATTTTTGAAGTTGACAAAAGGGAAGAAATATATGCAGGATTACAATGTAACTGATTTTTTCCCTGAACGTGAATTGTTTATTGAATCAGCAAAGTTTCTGATGTCAAAAATTACAGGGGAAGTTTGAAAAGCCCTGAAATTGCTAGACTCAAGAAAGTGGTCACAAGAGTGATAAGTGATGTAAATTCTAAAGAAAATGAAAGAGTTCAGTTGCAGTCTTAACTCTGTAAAGAGATGTGATGGCTGTATCTTCCTCTGTATATATTTTTTATCCATGAGCAGTTTTAAGATTTCTTCTTTAAACGTAAATGGGGCAAGAGATGTTAAAAAAAGAGCCATGGTGTATGAGTTAATTAGAGGAAAGGGAAGTGACATCATTTTTCTTCAAGAAACGCATAGTAATTTGGAAAATGAAGTTATGTGGCAACAGGAGTGGGGGGGGACAGTGGTGTGTAGTCATAAAAACTCAAAAAGTGGGGGTGTGGTTATCTTGTTCTCAAAAGGGTTTTTGCCGTTGTCATATGAGGTTGAAGAGGTAGTTGAGGGGAGGTTATTAAAAGTTAGAGCAAGGTATGAAAACATCACTATGTGTCTGATAAATGTATATGCCCCAGTGGTGACAGTTGAGAGGGTATGTTTTTAGAGACATTATCAAATACCATTGAGAAATGTAACAAAGAAGATTATTTGTTTATTGCTGGGGATTTTAACTGCACAGTTAGTGATTTAGATAGAAATCACCAAGAACCTCATATAGCCTCAAGGATGTTTTTAAAACGCCTCATTGTAACAAATGAATTGTGTGATATTTGGCGGAGTCAACATGGAGGAACAAGGCAGTACACCTGGGCGCATGTGAGAGAGAACATCATCTCTATGGCCAGGTTAGATAGGTTTTATGTTTTTGAGCATCAATCTCAAGTTTGTAAATCAAGTGTGATAACTCCAGTGGGATTTTCTGATCATTGTTTAATAACAGAGGTGGTGTTCATTAACGATGTAAAACCCAAAAGCGCATACTGGCATTTTAATATAACTTTATTGAGTGATGCTCACTTCAGGAACTGTTTCAGTTTGTTTTGGGAGAGATGGAGGTCTCAAAAGGCCAGTTTTGTATCCATTCAACAGTGGTGGGATATAGGGAAAATCCAGATTCAGCAATTTTGTAATCAATACACGAGGAATGTCACCAAGGATATCACCAGATCAATGAAAGCCCTAGAGATTGAAATAGTGGAACTCATGACGTTGGTTGAGACCACAGGAGATCGAGGCCATACTCAGGCCCTCAAGAGGAGAAAAACTGCATTGGCAGACCTGCTGGGTATCAGAGCACAGGGGGCACTGGTGAGAAGTAAATTTCAGGGAATATCTGAAATGGATGCCTCATCCAAATTTTTCTTTGGTTTAGAGAAAAAGAATGGACAAAGAAAAATTATTCATTGTCTCAAATCATCTGTTGGACAAGAGCTCACTAGCCCTAGTGAAATTAGAAAGAGGGCAGTAGAGTTCTATGCTGAGCTCTACAAGTGTGAGTACAAAGAGGACAAAACAGTGACACAGCAGTTCTTTGATGGGCTCCCAAAGGTGGCTGCAGAAGCTCAGGTTGAGCTTGAGCAACCATTGTCTTTGCAGGATTTATACACTGCATTAAAAGGCATGGAAAATGGAAGGGCACCAGGCATTGATGGGCTTCCCGTTGACTTTTTTAAGTCTTTTTGGGCTGTGTTGGGTGAGGATTGGTTAGAAGTAGCTAATGATAGTTTAACCGGAGGGTTACTACCAATAAGCTGCAGAAGGGCTGTCCTCACCCTACTGCCCAAAAAGGGTGACCCGAGGGAGGTGAAGAACTGGAGGCCGGTGGCTTTATTGTGCACTGATTATAAGATATTGTCAAAAGCTTTGTCCAACAGGCTGAGGGAGGTGATGGGGCAAATCATACATACGGATCAGTCCTACTGTGTTCCTGGCAGGCAGATAGGGGATAACATTTCTCTGATTCGTGATTTTTGGACGTCTCTAGGGCTATTGGGTTGGATGCTGGTCTAATTTCAATTGATCAGGAAAAGGCATTTGACCGAGTTGAACATCAATATTTATGGCAAACGTTTGAGGCGTTTGGGTTCAGCTCTGGTTTTATTGCCATGATAAAGGTGATATATGGTGACATTGAAAGTGTATTGAAAGTTAACGGTGGTTTGAGTGCTCCTTTTAAAGTGTGTAGAGGTATTAGGCAGGGATGTTCTATGTCAGGGATGTTATATGCCATTGCTATAGAGCCACTACTAAATAGCATTAGAAGGCGCATTGCAGGGGTGTGCCTTTCAGAGGATATTCCTCCTATTCGTCTCTCAGCCTATGCTGATGATGTAGTTGTGTTAGTGAAAAATCAAGCGGAGGTGGATAGCTTGAGTCTAATGGTTGATCGTTTTAGGGGAATATCCTCTGCAAAGGTAAATTGGGAAAAGAGTTGTGCGTTACAGATTGGAGAATGGTCTGGAGGGATCATGGCTTTGCCAGGGGGGCTAGAATGGTGTAAGGGAGGTTTTAAGTATCTTGGAGTATACCTAGGAGATGAGGGGACTATGGAAAAAAATTGGAGTGGGGTGGTTGAAATGGTGGAAGGGAGGATGAGGAGATGGCGTTGGTTATTATCTCGTATGTCATATAGGGGGCGCACTATTATAGTTAATAATGTGATTGCATCTGCACTGTGGCATCGGTTGTCAGTTTTAGAACCACCATCTGGCCTTCTGGCTAAGATACAGGCAATTATTGTGGATTTCTTTTGGGATAAATATCACTGGGTTCCACAAAGTGTTTTGTATTTGTCAAAAGAAGAGGGGGGACAAGGTCTTGTACATCTTGCTAGTAGGGCTGCTGCTTTCCGATTTCAGTTTATTCAAAGGTTGCTTTATGGACCGGAAAATGTGGTGTGGAGAGGGGTGGCAGGTCTTATATTACAACGGGTTGGAGGATTAGGTTTAAAGAAGGCTTTATTTCTGGTTGATAGTAGCCAGATTTCTAGGGAGGGAGTACCTCCGTTTTACAGAGGACTTCTCAGAGTGTGGAGCATAATGAAGGTGTCTAGACGAACTTCAGCGGAGTCAGTGCATTGGCTGTTGGAGGAACCTCTGGTGTATGGGGCAAGACTGGATTGTACAACTGCAGCTGTTCCACATTTCTCCAAGATTCTGGTGAAGGGGAAAATCATCACCTTAAGACAGTTAATGGCCATGGCTGGGCCCGCATTAATGGATGGAAGACGGGTGGCAGAACATTTGGGGATGAGGTCGGAAAGGATTGTCGGACAAATGCTGGGGAGCTGTAGGAAGGCTCTGTCAGCGGAAGAATGGGGTATGCTTAGTAGCCACAAGAAGAAGGTACAAGATGAAGACGTCTCATTTCCAAGACTAGGGATTACACCAAATATCCCAGAGTCAGAAAGAAAGGCGTTATTGCTGGATTTGAGAGGGTTGGAGGAGGTGGGTTTGGATGAGGTGAATGGGAAGGACTTGTATAGGGGGTGTGTCAAGGTGTTGAATAAAGATAAATTGAAAAATAGAAAAGACACTCCATGGAGGGTAAAATTGGGCATTGATGATAGGGTAAAGCCAGCATGGAGGGCACTGTACAAACCACCGTTACAAAAGGGTACTGGTGATATGCAATGGAGGGTTTTACATGGCATCATTGCAGTTAATGCTTTTGTATCTGTTATTAATTCAGATGTTAGAGATGGATGTCCTTTTTGTAATATAAGAGAAACCATTTTTCACTGTTTTATGGAGTGTGAGAGGATAAAACCTCTATTGGAAATGCTGGAATCTTTGTTTAAAGCTGTAGGGGAATTTTTCAATCACACTGTTTTTATTTTGGGGTTTCAATATAGTAAACAACAGAAAAGAAAATGTCAAATGTTAAATTTTATTTTGGGACAAGCTAAGATGTCAATTTTTCTGAGTAGAAAACATAAGATAGAAACGGGATATGGGAAGGATGTAAGATGTGTTTTTAAAGGATTAGTGAAAGCAAGAATAAAAGTAGATTTTGAGTTCTTTTCAGCTGTAAAAGATCTCCTATTATTTGAGGAGAAGTGGGCCTACGAAAGAGCGCTTTGTTTTGTAGAGGAGGGGAAATTATTTTTTGCTGATGAAATAAGTTGAATATATATGTTATGTATTTATTTTTGTTTAGGAATTACATTTGTTGTTTCATTTCTGAAAAGGCAGTGTGTCATTTTTTTTTATGTTAACACTTGAGTAAAAAATAAAGGTTTTATAAAAACTCAAAAACTCTCTCTCTCTCTCTTCATAACTATAAGGAAGTGAGTACAGGGTGTCACATGTCTACCTAAGCACTTACTCATAGAATAAACCACTTCCTGACAGTCATATCTGTGGCAAAGGGTAATGCCTGTAATACATAAAGCCAGGTCTTCTTCCAAACTAGCCAATGGTGGTGGGACACATCATATGCTGCTGGTTTTTGGGAGATGCTAAGGGATCAACCATCGTATGGTGGGATTGGGACGCCATGTGTTTGTAGCAGTTGTAGAAAATGCAGTTTATTTTAGGTTCCCTGTAGGTTCCCAGTGTGTACTTTCCTCCCAATCCCCTTTATATGTGGACATACACATGCTGACTGGTTACAACGTAATGGAGGTAGGGCAATTCCACCTCTGTTTTTACGCCATCGTTCAGCAGGCAGGCTTCTGTATGAGATGATTGCATCCAGACTGAGGAGAAATCTGCACACAATGCAGCCAGATCTGAACACAATCAGACCACAAAGCAACCATTCTTTTCAATATTTCGAATTCTAATAGCAGAATTGCATGTAAGCGTCAAGTGTAGACATGACCTCTCTCTCTCTCTCTCTCTCTCTCTCTGTCTGCGAGTACACTATCTCTGCTCTGGGCCCTGTACATGTTAACCTTGAGGTGTTATCACACTATTGCTACTGGGTATAGAGCCATGACTAACCTATCTAACCTGCTATTGTAGCAACATGGGCACAACCACATAATGAAATAGGATCTCTATGGACAACACTGATTACCTCTGTCCATAGCTGATTATCTCTGTCCACAGCTGATTATCTCAGTTCACATCCTGGGCCTGGTTTCATACTGTAGGGATAGACCACGGATAGAACATATAGACAGAACAGACAAGTCTACCTCTGGTATATTTTGATGGAATTGTATCGGTATTGAGGGAAAGGGTGAGAAGGAGAGAGAAAGAGGTAGGGAGAGAGAAGATATGGAGGTGAGAAAATAGGTAATTCAGATAGGAAACAGAGAGTATGATTTGAGAGGCAGGAAGGCGGTAAGAGGAGAAACCCAGTGAAGCATTGTATGCTGGGTAAATTAATATGCTGGGCCGAGCAATATTTGTGAGTGGGGTAACATGAGCACACACAGAGATCATTATGTGTGTGCATTAGGAGCTCTGTGGGCCTGTCAGTGCCTCATTTCCCCCTGCCCCTCCTGCCTCCCCCCTCTCATCTCCCCCTGCCTCCCCCTCCCACCTCTCATCTCCCCCTGCCTCACCCTCCCCCTCTCATCTCCCCTGCCTCCCACTCCCCCTCTCATCTCCCCTGCCTCCCCCTCTCATCTCCCCCTGCCTCCCCCTCCCCCTCTCATCTCCCCAGCCTCCCCCTCTCATCTCCCCTGCCTCCCCCTCTCATCTCCCCTGCCTCCCCTCTCATCTCCGCCTGCCTCACCCCTCCCCCTTTCATCTCCCCCTGCCTCACCCTCTCCCATCTCAACCCCTGCCTTACCTAACCCCTGCCCCTGCCCCGCCCTCCCATCTCCCCCTGCTTTACCCCCTCCCATCTCACCCCTGCCTCCTCACTCCCATCTCACCCATGCTCATCCCTTCCCCTCTCCCATCTCACCCCTGTCTCCTCACTCCCATCTCACCCATGCTCATCCCTCCCCCTCTCCCATCTCACCCCTGCCTCACCCTATCCCATTTCCCCCTCTCCCATCTCACCTCATCTAACACCCACCCCCATACCCTTATCCCATCTCAACCCGCCTCACCCCCACCCCCCCTCACCTCCCCTCTACCCCTGCCTCACCCTCTCCCATCTTAACCCGCCTCACCCACTCCCCCTCACCTCCCCATCTCACGTGACTCAGCCCCTCCCCCTCACCTCCCCCTCTACCCCTGCCTCACCCTCTCCCATCTCAACCCCCTCTCCCCCACCACCTCAACCCGCCTCACCCCCAACACCTCAACCCGCCTCACCCCCACCCCACCACCTCAACCCACCTCACCCCCACCACCTCAACCCGCCTCACCCCCACCACAGGCAATAAACACAAGCAATATCAGCTGCCTTTTATACCAATTCAGCTACACTGGCAGGAGAGAAAAAACAACCCCAAAATCTCTATTGAAATTCAAATGTAACATCTCAAAATAATTCAGTACTTTCTCAGAGATACAAATACTTACTGATCTACATAGACCAGCTGCCATATAACATGATGATATATCAGGTTAAAAAGTAGATTATATATCAATGCATAACAAACAGCTGATGTTAATACAACGTAGTAATTACAATATAATGAGGAACAAACGGTGCTGTTGTAATTAGCTAGCTGGCTGCCGTGTGCCATTAACTCAGGCATGGGCTATTATGCCTTTTTATCCTTCTATGTTTTCTCAGAAACGACTTAGTCTAATTAATAGAAAACGACCAGCGGGGGGGGGGGGGGACTGTACCTTACTGTTTATAATATAATAGTCTTCATAGGGAGAGAGAGAGAGAGAGAGAGAGACTGTACCTTACTGTTTATATTATAATAGTCTTCATAGGGAGAGAGAGAGAGAGAGAGAGAGAGACTGTACCTTACTGTTTATAATATAATAGTCTTCATAGGGAGAGAGAGAGAGAGAGAGAGACTGTACCTTACTGTTTATATTATAATAGTCTTCATAGAGAGAGGGGGGGTGCAGGAGGTGCCCTTTAAATGCAAGCACTGCAGATCCTAGAGGATGAGGATGACTGAGGGGGGGAGTAGGAGGGAGGGAGGAGGGGGTCCGTGGCTGGTTTTGATGTCTCGCCTGCTGTGGAGACTTGGCTTTAAACGGGGGATGTCTTGCTGATAGAGAGATTGTTCAACCTGAACTGGCCAGGGGGCTTGGAGCTTGGTGTAGAGCAGAGGGCTTCAGATAGACTGGTTTAAAGGAGTCGGAGTCCTGCTTTGTTCACTGTATCCACTGGGCGGTGGACACTTCATCTTAATCTCTTCTTCTCTCACTCTCTCTCTTTCTCTGTCTCTCCCTCTCTCTCTGTTATCCCCTTCTCTCGCTCTCTCTCTTTCTCTGTCTCTCCATCTATCCATCCCTCCCTTCCTCACCCCTCCCTCTCTCTGTTATCCCCTTCTCTCACTCTCTCTCTTTCTCTGTCTCTGCATCTAGCCATCCCTCCCTTCCTCACCCCTCCCTGCATTCCTCTCTCCCACTTCCCAAAGAGCATCAAATGTTTGGAGCACTGTTTTAATTCTAGGTTTAGATGTGTCTCTATGAGTGTGTTAGAGTCATTTCAGACTATTATTGGGAGGGTCAATGGGAGGTTGTGTAGATATTCTCAGCAGGAGGGGAGTGGTAAGAGAGAAGCCGCTTCCTGGAGGGAAGGTAAGGCAAAGTCCAGACAAACTGTTCTAAAGCCACAGCTAACCATTAAAGATGACTTCTTCACAGGTAGTCAAGCACTGTCTGAAACAAGAACGCAACTGTGCAAGAGGGGACGTGTGTGGTTGTGCTGAGGGTTGTGATTTGAAGCCCGGGTCAGAAAATAATGCAGTCTGTTAACCTGCATTCCAATTTAGATAATCTTGTCGCTATTGAAGCAGCTTTATTTAGAGTTTCCATCGCAGATGTCATATTTTAATCTCCAATTGAAAGCTCTCCACCTCTCTATGCTCTGTTGCAATGCTATGTGATGTTCCCTAAAACAAGCTCCCCGCCAGCTAACCCACCCCTGACCTGCTCTTCACCTCACTGGCACCACTTATGAAGGGCAAACACTCACAGTACACAACGCTACCCATATTTCGAAACAATGGGCATTTATCTAACATTTCTCATTCATTTGCATGCTATTGTTTGGCTGTTTCCTTTTTTTGTCCTGTGTTCTGGGCTCCTAGTAAAATACCCATGTGGCTTTTCCTCAAAGGTCGCAGAAATGCCACACTGTGAGATTGTGTAGTATTGGGCATTAGTGACATCGTACCCTGGGGACCTGACAACAAAGGGTCCAGCCTCCCTGTGGTTTGTGGTTTTCTGGGACCTTTGTCCTTCTACCATATGGTTAATAAGCTTCTAGTCTAAACCAGTGGTTCCCAACCCTTTTCGCTTACTGTACCAACTACTGAGTTTTCCTCTGCCTGGAGTACCCCTGAAGTACCCCTTCATGTGTATTTTACCAGTAGGCCTTTGGTATAATGAGTCTTTTCAAGTACCCCCAGGGGTCCTAGTACCTCTGGTTGGGACCCATTGGTCTAAATGGTGTACTTTTTACTAACAGCTTTGTGGCTGCAGGTGCAAAACAAAGCTTTGTGGCTGCAGGTGAAAGACACAGAGAGCCTGGTATCTATAGGTTTCAATATATATTCTTTTAAATATATGTTTCAGGTTTTCCCACTTCATTTGGACAGTAAGGAATTCAGAGAGGAGACAGGCAAGTAGTAGAGAAACAATGGGAAGGATGGATGCTGGGATTGAACCCCGGTCTCTGTGCACTATAGGGGACTTCTTATCTACTGTAATAACAGAGATGTTGCTTACCATTAGTGCTTAAACACTTCCCATTTACTCTATCTGATAAGGCTGCACACCTGATGTAGGGATGTATTGTATGCAGTGTTGATGACGTGATCAGCTTATCTAAGTGCCTTCTATTATGCCTGCTTTGTGGTGGGGTTTCGCCCAAGGGTACAATACATATTCTATCAGTGGTCTTCCTTTCACAAACAATCATCATTTGGGGAATATTGTTTACTCCCACAAACCCACAATAAACCAGCAATACTTGTTTTAATGCTCACAGCTCTGAGTATTATGTTCTCCCAAGGACATGGGACTATTTCCTAATATGGACGCCGTAGCCGTTTTTTGTGAGTGTACTTTATGAAAGAAAGATAATCCCAATCACCGAAATGCACAAGTCGAACCCCAGACAGACTCAGAGTCAGTCTGGCAGTGTATCCGGTGTGTTATATCAGTGTAATACAGCCTTGTCCCTTCCTTCACCCCGTAAAGCACGAGTCAAAGCGCTAGTGGATTCATTCATCTTCAGCTCAGAATGAAAAGGCATGTGTCATCAGGTTTATGCCCAATGCAAAACCAGCAACCTCCTCCCATCTCCCCCATCATCCCTCCTCTCCATGCTCCATCCTCCAATCCGGGTCTCTTAGGAGTACTTAGGGCATTGTGGGTAATTCCATCCAGACCACAGAGACAATTACATTTCCCCATAAAAAAATATAAAAAATAATTGTGGCTCCAAAATTAGTGCGTATCCCCCTCTGAATAACCTCTCTCTACCAAACAGGACACGCACACGCACACACACACGCACGCACGCACACACACACACACGCACACACAGTTTAACAAAGGTTTCCTCGGATGGATTGCGTGTAGCGCTAATATCGTGACCACTCAGGCATGAGTAAACCATTATTAGCCAGTTAAATTATCCATTGTTCCTCTATAACAATGGAGGCTATTTGTTTGTTTGGCTTCATAAGGGATCTGTGGCTTCTCAAAGGCTTAGGTAAGCAGCCAAGTGCTGTAGTTGTGTTTATTTGTTTGTTATTGTGTTCTGCTGCACTACTGTAGATACGCTTTACAGGAGCTAATTCAAATGGTTTAGTGAGTGGTGAGGAAGGCATGTGTCATCAGTTTATGCTGAATGCCCTGCAAAACCTGCAAATCCTACTGTATTCCAAGCCATGTTGTACAGTGAGGTACAGTGAGGTACAGTGAAATGCCTTTCTTTCATGCATTAAACACAACAATGCAGTAATCAATATCAATGTAGCACTAAAAATAACAACGTAGAACAAAAATACACGAGAAATAAAAATGAGAAATAAGAAGAACAGGAGAAAGTAAGAAGCTGTAAACAGGGTCAGTTCAGTACCATATTAACAATGTGGAGGGACACTGGAGTGATGGAGGTAGATATGTATAGTGATAAGGTGACTATATACAGGGTCAGTTCAGTACCATGTTTACAATGTGCAGGGACACTGGAGTGATAGAGGTAGATATGTATAGTGATAAGATGACTATATACAGGGTCAGTTCAGTACCATATTTACAATGTGCAGGGACACTGGAGTGATAGAGGTAGATATGTATAGTGATAAGGTGACTATATACAGGGTCAGTTCAGTACCATATTAACAATGTGCAGGGACACTGGAGTGATAGAGGTAGATATGTATAGTGATAAGGTGACTATGTACAGGGTCAGTTCAGTACCATATTAACAATGTGCAGGGACACTGGAGTGATAGAGGTAGATATGTATAGTGATAAGGTGACTATATACAGGGTCAGTTCAGTACCATATTTACAATGTGCAGGGACACTGGAGTGATAGAGGTAGATATGTATAGTGATAAGGTGACTATATACAGGGTCAGTTCAGTACCATGTTTACAATGTGCAGGGACACTGGAGTGATGGAGGTAGATATGTATTGTGATAAGGTGACTATATACAGGGTCAGTTCAGTACCATGTTTACAATGTGCAGGGACACTGGAGTGATAGAGGTAGATATGTATAGTGATACGGTGACTAAGCATCAGGATATTTGATAAACGGAGTAGCAGCAGCGTAAATTATGATTGTGTGTGAGTGGGTGTGCGTGTGTGTGGAGTCACTATAAATGTGTGCATGTTATGTGTGTGTGTTGGAGTGTCAGAGTGCGTGAGTGTGTAAAGTCCTGTGATTGTGCATGGAGACAGGGGGAAAACTAGCGTCTATCTTAACTACATATTGTATCAAGGGTGTAGCAGTGGTCCTAGAAAAGCTTCCAGATATGGGAATTGTGCCCAAGCAACATAGGTTGACTTCTTGTAGATGAGAACAAGTCAATTGACTTTCCTGGTGAAGGAATGGTTAAATGAAAACCCACACTTCTATTCCTCATAATATAAGCCGCGACTTCTTATAGATTCAGATATTACAGTGGGAACATTTGAATTTCCTGGTCTCACACTGTGTCGATAAAACATTTTGTCGGCGTGCTCCCATGAATGTTAACGCAATTATCTCCATTCTAATGAAGTATATCTCTGTAATCAGATTATTCAAGTTGAAACATAACGAGAGGGCAAGAGAACAGAGGCAGACAGTGTAGCGTCTCGCTGTGCAAAACAATTGGCTTGGCGTGGCGCACAGCGGGTGTGAGCAACGCAGGTGGGTGTCTTCATGTGTCTTCATGTGTACCAGTAGGCCTATATGCAAAATAGTCTTACGCTTATTTAGTTCTAAAGCAGGAATGGGCAATAAGTTACTCATCATGAGGGAACACAGTGGCTCGTGGGTCTGCACACCAACATCCATACTGTGACAGTGAAGAGAAAAATAGTATGTTTTAAAGTTCATTTACTGCAATTCTACACATTTTGTCAGGGGGTGGAGGGAAGATTTAACAGTTGTATAACTCATCTCCTGCAATTCTACACATTTTGCCATAGGTTGAAGGCAAATGTTTGCAGTTTTTTAATACGATAGCTGATGATCAATGGGCCCCTCGGTCAGTAATTCGACCATGCTTACTACAAGTTTAGATCGTTGTACGCTAGACTATTTTACAGTAAGTTGAGACTGGGTTACCCCCCAAAAATAAATGGCCGCCACATGGTCTCAAGTTGCCCATCCCTGGTCTAAAGTATGACTACATTGGTTGTGTTGTTATTGTTGCTCTAACATGCACCATCTTCATAAGTACGATGTACAACGATTGACTCAAGGAGGGGTGAGGCTTGATGTTGAGGGTTTTGGGTGGCAGGGAGCCTAGTGGTTAAGAGCGTTGGGCCAGTAACCAAAAGGTCAAGGGTTCGAAAACCCAAGCCGACTAGGTGAAACATCTGTTGATGTGCCTTTGAGCAAGGCTCTTAACCCTCATTGTTCCTGTAAGTCACTTTGGATAAGAGTGTCTGCTAATTGACTCAAATGTATAAAAAAATGTACGTTTCCTCAATGTACTCCGATAACAAGCGGTATGGTGAATAGTCAATAGACAAAGGCTATTAACATATTGTTTACCTATCCGATCCTTTCAGATGTATTGTTATTGGACATTGCCCAAGACTGACCTATGAATTGACATGAATCCCGCCCCCCATAATTTACTTCCTGTTCATGTCTCCTGGGATTACCCATGACTCCATTAGGGTTCGGGCGGGTAGGTGAATATCACTGGAGGGCAATAGTTCCATCCCTCAGCCAGGCAGCCAGGCAGCCAGGCAGCCAGGCCATGAAATGATGCATTAACATTAAATATTAAAACAGCTATTGTCTGACAACGGTGCCCTCCAAAAGACTAATGTGTTCTTGGAGAGCAGATTTGTCATTTTAGATTCATGATGTCAGCTGGCTACGGCTGGGAAAGCAACACCAGAGACTAATCACTGCACTTCACCACTTACAACCCCCAAACGAAAAATAGTTCAGTGACATGTCCATTGAAGGAAATAGCAGAGAGTTAGCTGTTAGTGTATATGTTCCACCTTGAATAATCGGAAGGCCCACATATCAACTGTCATTCATGTTGAACATTGCAGCACTATAACACAATATACAAATGCTAATATGTATCTTCTGTTTCTGGTAATGGTAGTGTGTGTTATAGCATGGCAATATGACTGAAATCCCAGTTCCTCGTGTAAGCCAGTAGCCACACACCAGTCACATCCTATCCCCCTCGTTATAGCACTGTTAGCACCTCCACCCGTCAGACTGGTCCACCTGCATAGCAACACTCCTCCACCCGTCAGACTGATCCACCTGCATAGCAACACTCCTCCACCCTGCTAATTCACAGGCATCATTAAGCCACGCTGCACGACCGCGCACATTAATATTTCAATAAAAGCCGCATGCTAATCCTCTCTATGTTAATGTACAATAGTAAGTACATCACGGTCGGTGTATTTGAAGGCGCTCACAAGCCCCATGCAGCATGTGAGGAGGGAGTTATGAATATTAAAAAGAAAGAGGAAATCAGTCAAGGGAATTTTGATAGAGATTCTTATCTACAGGGAAACTACATCTCAATGGATCGACAGTATAGCACTCTATAAGATCTTATCGACAGTATAGCACTCTATAAGATCTTATCGACAGTATAGCACTCTATAAGATCTTATCGACAGTATAGCACTCTATAAGATCTTATCGACAGTATAGCACTCTATAAGATCTTATCGACAGTATAGCACTCTATAAGATCTTATCGACAGTATAGCACTCTATAAGATCTTATCGACAGTATAGCACTCTATAAGATCTTATCGACAGTATAGCACTCTATAAGATCTTATCGACAGTATAGCACTCTATAAGATCTTATCGACAGTATAGCACTCTATAAGATCTTATCGACAGTATAGCACTCTATAAGATCTTATCGACAGTATAGCACTCTATAAGATCTTATCGGCAGTATAGCACTCTATAAGATCTTATCGACAGTATAGCACTCTATAAGATCTTATCGGCAGTATAGCACTCTATAAGATCTTATCGACAGTATAGCACTCTATAAGATCTTATCGGCAGTATAGCACTCTATAAGATCTTATCGACAGTATAGCACTCTATAAGATCTTATCGGCAGTATAGCACTCTATAAGATCTTATCGACAGTATAGCACTCTATAAGATCTTATCGGCAGTATAGCACTCTATAAGATCTTATCGGCAGTATAGCACTCTATAAGATCTTATCGACAGTATAGCACTCTATAAGATCTTATCGACAGTATAGCACTCTATAAGATCTTATCGGCAGTATAGCACTCTATAAGATCTTATCGGCAGTATAGCACTCTATAAGATCTTATCGACAGTATAGCACTCTATAAGATCTTATCGACAGTATAGCACTCTATAAGATCTTATCGACAGTATAGCACTCTATAAGATCTTATCGGCAGTATAGCACTCTATAAGATCTTATCGACAGTATAGCACTCTATAAGATCTTATCGGCAGTATAGCACTCTATAAGATCTTATCGACAGTATAGCACTCTATAAGATCTTATCGACAGTATAGCACTCTATAAGATCTTATCGACAGTATAGCACTCTATAAGATCTTATCGGCAGTATAGCACTCTATAAGATCTTATCGGCAGTATAGCACTCTATAAGATCTTATCGACAGTATAGCACTCTATAAGATCTTATCGACAGTATAGCACTCTATAAGATCTTATCGGCAGTATAGCACTCTATAAGATCTTATCGGCAGTATAGCACTCTATAAGATCTTATCGACAGTATAGCACTCTATAAGATCTTATCGACAGTATAGCACTCTATAAGATCTTATCGGCAGTATAGCACTCTATAAGATCTTATCGGCAGTATAGCACTCTATAAGATCTTATCGACAGTATAGCACTCTATAAGATCTTATCGACAGTATAGCACTCTATAAGATCTTATCGGCAGTATAGCACTCTATAAGATCTTATCGACAGTATAGCACTCTATAAGATCTTATCGGCAGTATAGCACTCTATAAGATCTTATCGGCAGTATAGCACTCTATAAGATCTTATCGACAGTATAGCACTCTATAAGATCTTATCGACAGTATAGCACTCTATAAGATCTTATCGACAGTATAGCACTCTATAAGATCTTATCGACAGTATAGCACTCTATAAGATCTTATCGACAGTATAGCACTCTATAAGATCTTATCGGCAGTATAGCACTCTATAAGATCTTATCGACAGTATAGCACTCTATAAGATCTTATCGACAGTATAGCACTCTATAAGATCTTATCGACAGTATAGCACTCTATAAGATCTTATCGACAGTATAGCACTCTATAAGATCTTATCGGCAGTATAGCACTCTATAAGATCTTATCGGCAGTATAGCACTCTATAAGATCTTATCGACAGTATAGCACTCTATAAGATCTTATCGACAGTATAGCACTCTATAAGATCTTATCGACAGTATAGCACTCTATAAGATCTATAAGTATTTACAGTGTTTCTATCATATATCTGTCATATATATTATTGCACAGCAGAAGTTGTCAGTGTTCACTCTGCTCAACACGCTCTTCACGTGCGTCATGATGATCACAAGCAGTTAAATGCAGCATGGATGGAGAACGATGTGTTATGGCCAAGATGTGGCCCAGAACAACATGGCCTAGATCTGCATGAATGAGACTGTAAAGTGGGCTAATCAACACCTACCCCTGGTACACCCTCTCCTCCTCCTCACCCACCCATCCCCACCTCCTTACTCTATGCCATCCCCTTATAGTCCTCCTCCAACCCTCTCCTCCTCACTTCCCTACCACATCTTTTTTCCCCATGCCCATCCCCATACAGCCCCCCCACACACACACACACACACAATAAAACAAATATACACTAGCGCAGGCTTACCCACAAGGGGGATTAATCAGTTTGATACATATTTCAGTGGCATTCAGATACATTTTATTTTGGGCATTACACATAAATCCCTTTAGCTAGCATCATGCTGGAGATGGTACGGTGGAGAATGTGTTGCAGATAGAGCATGGTGGAGATGGTACGGTGGAGAATGTGTTGCAGATAGAGCATGGTGGAGATGGTACGGTGGAGAATGTGTTGCAGATAGAGCATGGTGGAGATGGTACGGTGGAGAATGTGTTGCAGATAGAGCATGGTGGAGATGGTACGGTGGAGAATGTGTTGCAGATAGAGCATGGTGGAGATGGTACGGTGGAGAATGTGTTGCAGATAGAGCATGGTGGAGATGGTACGGTGGAGAATGTGTTGCAGATAGAGCATGGTGGAGATGGTACGGTGGAGAATGTGTTGCAGATAGAGCATGGTGGAGATGGTACGGTGGAGAATGTGTTGCAGATAGAGCATGGTGGAGATGGTACGGTGGAGAATGTGTTGCAGATAGAGCATGGTGGAGATGGTACGGTGGAGAATGTGTTGCAGATAGAGCATGGTGGAGATGGTACGGTGGAGAATGTGTTGCAGATAGAGCATGGTGGAGATGGTACGGTGGAGAATGTGTTGCAGATAGAGCATGGTGGAGATGGTACGGTGGAGAATGTGTTGCAGATAGAGCATGGTGGAGATGGTACGGTGGAGAATGTGTTGCAGATAGAGCATGGTGGAGATGGTACGGTGGAGAATGTGTTGCAGATAGAGCATGGTGGAGATGGTACGGTGGAGAATGTGTTGCAGATAGAGCATGGTGGAGATGGTACGGTGGAGAATGTGTTGCAGATAGAGCATGGTGGAGATGGTACGGTGGAGAATGTGTTGCAGATAGAGCATGGTGGAGATGGTACGGTGGAGAATGTCTGATCGTTTGTTTGTTTGTCTTGTTTTCACCTTTTATTGATAACGCATACAGCATCCTTCATGTGAACCTAATTCCAGGACTGCGGCAGCGGCACTGCTGCTCTGCAGAGTCACTGTTTTGATTACTGGACTAGCTGATGTTCTCATACAGCTTCACACACTTCACACACACATCACACACTCTTTACACACCCTTCACACACTCTTCACACACTCTTCACACACCCTTCACACATACTTCACACACCCTTCACACACTCTTCACCCACCCTTCACACACTCTTCACACACTCTTCACACACCCTTCACACACACATCACACACCCTTCACACACACATCACACACCCTTCACACACACATCACACACCCTTCACACACACATCACACACTCTTCACACACTCTTCACACACACACATCACACACACTTCACACACCCTTCACACACCCTTCACACACACATCACACACCCTTCACACACACATCACACACTCTTCACACACTCTTCACACACACATCACACACCCTTCGCACACCCTTCACACACACATCACACACACTTCACACACCCTTCACACACACATCACACACCCTTCACACCCCCTTCACACACCCTTCACACACTCTTCACCCACCCTTCACACACACATCACACACTCTTCACACACCCTTCACACACACATCACACACTCTTCACACCCCCTTCACACACCCTTCACACACTCTTCACCCACCCTTCACACACTCTTCACACACCCTTCACACACCCTCACACACACACACGTCTTTGTGTTTCTGTTTTTGTTTTTAGCAAAGGAATTGACCGTAAACATGTTAAATTCTGCATGTGTGCGTGTGCATATTTGGGTGTGTGCACATGTGTCTTCCTCTCCCCCACAAATCCAGTGTGTTACAATGAGAATCCCTCCCCTCAGGCTCTGAGACACAGACAGATAACGACTGATCCTCCACATGGTGCAAATCAATTGTTTTCTATGTTCCAAACAACAATACCAACAACATAAAATACAGACTACTATGTCAACAGTTCAAATGGTTCTTCTGTATGGCTTTTAAACACAATTCCACCATTTTTACATTCCATAACTGTCTAGTGGTGGCTCAATCGTAGATATTGACGGATTCCATATTGTGAATATAATCTCCAGCCCACGGCTGATTTTTAAGTGTGGGGGAGGGGCAGTTATCAGAAGCTAAGCTTCAATCGATAGCAATCATTTGCCAATTATACTTGAAATTACAGCATCCATGTGTACACACACACACACATACACACACACACACACACACACACACACACTACAGTTGTTATTATGATGAGTGTTCTTAAACGTCTAGTTGAATACTTCATTCGTTACATTTTTGTCCCTCGCCTTGTGTTGAATTATTCATAACTTACAGTATGTCTCTCCGTACTGTCATTGACTGGGACATGATATGATTATACATGGGTTTATGGAGACATAATCTATCGATGACTTCTCATTTCATATATAGGCTGTATGATGGTTCAAGGTGACTTCAAGACACCCAATCTACCAGGAAGATGAGATACAGTACTGTGGTATCACTGATACTTCGTGTTGTCATCATAAGCCATACAAAAAATGCCATTCACATGTCTGTCAAGGTTGACTTTGTACATGGACAGATATTCAGTAACTTGGTAGGACAATGGAAGTTTTCTTGAACAATCCGTCCTTCATTGTTATAACCAACATATTTCATGTATCTGACTGGCTCTGTATTAGTATGGCTTTGTGCTTGAGATCAAGTCTGTCGAGTGTTGACTTGAGGGAACTCCTGTGGAACGCTTGTCCAATGCTTCTGGAACGCTCTCCTAAACAGATGGCTTTGTCAGTTTGTTTACTTGTTTGTTTGCAGACTATTGCAAGCCCTTTACCACAAACATTCCTAGTTTGAAAGGACACAGCAGCCGTCTGCCTCAGCCCCAAGAAAAATGGTAAAAATGCCTCACCTCTAAAATAAGGGGACAAATGCGTTTAAAAAAAATGAAAAGCTAAATTGCCGGCCCTCAACAGTGGACATGATTCATCATCATTGATTCATCTGGCCAGCTCATTTTTCTGTGCTCACTGACACAATGGCCCTGATACGGCACGGTGCCTCTCAGCACACTACTCCTCCAATGCTGGAGGCCAGCGCTCTCTCTTTCTCTATCGCTCAGCCTATCGTTCCTTATCTCTTTCTCTCCTTCTCCCCCTGCCCTCTCTCCCATTCCCTCATACAGAGGCACACACACACACACACACACACACACACACACACACACACACACACACACACACACACACACACACACACACACACACACACACACACACACACACACACACACACACACACACACACACACACACACACACACACACACACACACACACACACACAGGGAGAGGGATTTCATATAGAATTCTCCTTAAGTTTGCTCTATGTTTATATAAGGAAAGAGCCTATTATTAATCAGCTTATTCACACACAGCCACCACACCTTGGTAGAGGACACACACACACACACACACACACACACACACACACACACACACACACACACACACACACACACACACACACACACACACACACACACACACACACACACAGCCCCAACACCTCAGGGGAGAAGAGAAATCCACTTCAGCATAATGGGAAAATTATAATTTTCTGCCTGTACCTCTCTCCTTAGGAGGTGACTGAGGGCCTGTCAAATGTAAACAATGCACACTTGTGAATAGATTAGGGTCTTGTTCATCAAGTACAACGCTCTGAAATGTACCTCAACCAGTCTACCTAGGCAGTCTGAAAGTGACCGATTGGATTTGAGCCAAGGTTGTTTGTGCACCAGAAGATTGTGTTTGCCCACTGAGCTTAAAGACAAAACATTAGCACTAGGGCTGGGTGATGTGTCCAAAATATCATATCACAATATTTGTCATATTCATGGCAGAATTTAACAGCATTTTATGTTTCTGAATAATACAAGTTCTAAATATTTTTAATGAGTAGTGCATGACCCTAGGATGGAAACACATGAATTCTAAGTGGTTGTAAAGGTCTTTCTGTATTCTGATTGATCTATATTCCACCAAGCTAGGACAAAACCAACTTTTCATTTGATTTAGCACTGTGTCAAAATATTGTTATAGACAGTATTATAAAACCCAGTGTACCGGTATTCATATCAACCAGCCCTAATTAGCATGGAGACCAAATGAAAATCTGATTCAGAGGTGTTGGGTCAAATGTGGAAGACCATTTCAGTTTAATGCCTTCAGTTGTGCAACTGACTAGGTCTCCCCCTTTCCCCTTCCCAAATCCCGTAGAGTAATGCTTCCCCCAGAGATGTTGACACACATAACTGCAGCGGAGAGCTCTTCGGCGGTACAGTGGTGGTGTCTCCCCTGGGGATTCCCTCCCATCATCTTCTCTGCCTGACTGCTGTGCTCGCTGAGCCCACCAGGCCACGGCGACCTCTGGTTGACCTTGTGGGCACAGCGACAGCTAGATGAGAATAATGCTGTGTAATCAGTAATCTCATAGAGAGCGTGAGGTATATTATGTGTGGAAACCGGAGCAGAGGACGTTTCCTGTACTGAGTCTGATACTTTGTGGTACACTGTCTGTGCAATGTTGAAATACAGTATATCGGATACATTGGAGGTTGTAGTCTTCAAAATGAAGTGAAATTTGGACACACAACTTTCAGTTACAGTCCACAGTACGGTGAAGTAGCTATGCTTTTTGGTGCCGTTTATTCTGTCTCTGGCTTTAAATTGAAAATGGTTCACATGAAACAGACACACAGCAGGGTCCTGATCTGCCCAGAATAAAATAATCTGCCACTGTGACCTTATAATGGATCAAGACAAACCCCAGCCAGAGCCATAATGGAGGCACAGTGTCCTGATGTTCCCTGTTGTTCCCTTTGTGGCCATGTGTCACTGTTCTGCTGCTGTCTCCATTCAGGGGCTTAATATCATGTAACATTCTCTCTAAGGCTGATAACCTCTTTCTCATGCAGGCTAATTTGATTTGATTCAGGACAGGAGTACTTTCACCTAGTTCTGCTTCCGGAACCTTCTTTTTTTAATGCTTGGATTCATATTTACCTGATAAAATACAGTGTGTACAAACCTACAAAAGGGCTTCCCCAGTGATCAATCTTTGGGCCTCTATCCTTTAGCTTAGGTCATACAAATCACCGTATTCATATGTCATGGTGTTGGCATCCAAAGGTATGCAGATGCTACTGTTAGACCCTGACATCATCACTGAAAGCAGTATCAGATATCTCTAAGGAGAGCCATGCAATAGATGAGACCAGAGGGATTTCCTTCAGAGAAATAACCTCCCATAGAACTTTCTAATCTTGTGGAATCCTCTTGCAGCCTGCCCTTATCTCATCATGTATGTGCTTTACAGTGAGCTTTAATGAGCTTGATAGTAAGTCACAATGCTGCATGGAACACAGGTTAGAGGTCAGAGAGCACCCTGACCTCACCTTGCTTGGATGTACTCTTAAATCCTCCAGATGCTACGTACTGCTTACTGCTGACTGCTACCAGTGCTTTAGCTCAACATGAAGAGTCTCCTCTTTCATTTGTGTTACGGTCATTATGAGGTGATATGGATTGAGATCTGTCATAGATCTACATGAATACACACACACACACACACACACACACACACACACACACACACACACACACACACACACACACACACACACACACACACACACACACACACACACACACACACACACACACACACACACACACACACACACACACACACACACACACACACACACACACACACACACACACACACACACACACACACACACACACACACACACACACACACACACACACACACACACACACACACACACACACACACACACACACACACACAACACACACAACACACGCACGCACGCACGCACACACACACACACACACACACACACACACAAACACGCACGCACGCACGCACACACACAAACACACACACACACCCACACACCCACGCACGCACGCCACACACACACACACAAACACGCACGCACACACACACCCACACACACACACGCCCACGCACGCACGCACACACACACCCACACACCCACCCATGCACGCCCACACACACACACACACAGACAAATCAAATCAAATGTTTTTTCTCACATGCGTCGAATACAACAGGTGTAGACTTTACCTTGAAATGCTAAGTTACAAGCCCTTAACCAACAATGCAGTTCAAGAAATAGATTTAATAAAATAAACTAAAGTAAAAAAATACCTTAAAATAAAAAAGTAACACAATAAAATAACAATAACGAGGCTAAATACAGGGGGTACGGGTACCGAGTCAATGTGCAGGGTACAGGTTAGTCAAGGTAATTTGTACATGTAGGTAGGGGTAGAGTGACTATGCATAGATAATAAACCGCGTGTAGCAGCAGTGTAAAAACATAGGGGGGGGGGGGTGTCAATGTAAATAGTCCAGGTGGCCATTTGATTAATTGTTCAGCAGGCTTATGGCTTGGGGGTAGAAGCCGCTAAGGAGCCTTTTGGTCCAAGACTTGGTGCTCCGGTACTGCTTACCATGTGGTAGCAGAGAGAACAGTCTATGACTTGAATGACTGGAGTCTTTGACTATTTTTTGGGCCTTCCTCTGACACCGCCTGGTATATAGGTCCTGGATGGCAGGAAGCTTTGCCCCAGTAATGTACTGGGCCGTACGCACTACCCTCTGTAGCACCTTACGGTCAGATGCCGAGCAGTTGCCATACCAGGAGGTGATGCAAACGGTCAGGATGCTCTCGATGGTGCAACTTTTTGAGTATCTGGGGACCCATGCCAAATCTTTTCAGTCGACTGAGGGGGAAAAGGCGTTGTCGTGCCCTCTTCACGACTGTTGTGTTTGGACCATGATAGTTTGTTGGTGATGTGGACACCAAGGAACTTGAAGCTCTCGACCCGCTCCACTACAGCCCGTCGATGTTAATAGGGGCCTGTTTGGCCCGCCTTTCCCTGCAGTCCACGATCAGCTCCTTAGTCTTGCTCACATTGGGGGAGAGGTTGTTGTCCTGGCACCACACTGCCAGGTCTCTGACTTCCCTCCTATAGGCTGTCTCATCATTGTCGGTGATCAGGCTCACTGTTGTGTCATCAACAAAGTTAATGCAGTCATGGATATTTTGTATTTTAATTTATTATAGATCCCATTAGCTGCTGCCAACGCAGCAGCTACTCTTCCTGGGGTCCAGTAAAATTAAGGCAGTTTATATAATTTTAAAAACATTACAATACATTCACAGATTTCATAACACACTGTGTTCCCTCAGGCCCCTACTCCACCACTACCACATATCTACAGTACTAAATCCATGTGTATGTATAGTGCGTATGTGAACAGGGAGAACAGGGAGTACAGGAGGGGACTAAGCACGCACCCCTGAGGGGCCCCAGTGTTGAAGATCAGCGTGGCAGACGTGTTGTTGTCTACCCTTACCACCTGGCGGAGGCTCGTCAGGAAGTCCATGATCCAGTTGCAGAGGGAGGTGTTTAGTCCCAGGGTCCACTGCTTAGTGATGAGCTTTGTGGGCACACACACAGAGAGAGACAGACAGACACACACACACACACACACACACACACTGATATCCAGGTCAGCCTTGAGTCATTAAAGGATTATTCTGAACAACTCAAAGGCCCAACAGATTTAAACAGATCTCTTAAGACGTCTTTAAGGATCATGCCACGCTCATGTGTGTGTCTTTACGATCTGTCATATCACCAGACACAATCACCAGACACAATCTGTTTTTGTTTTGTATTTTTGTTAGGCAAATGCATTCAAGCTCTTTACACAGTAAACATTATACATCTTTAATGGTTAGAGATTTTGCTGTAGCTTATCCTTCCAGGAAGTACAGCAGTGTACACTGTAAATGGGATTCGTAGAAGGCGACTAAGGCTTGCTTTAAGAAGGGAATAAGTCTAACCCACATTGTAAATATAGAGTTTCTTATTTTACAGTAGCTTTCATCGATCTGTCCTTTGTTATCATTTCATTTCTCACTGTGTGCATCCCAAATGGCAGCCTATTCCCTGTTCCGTACAGAGACCCAGCCCCTCTAATCACATCCACTGTAGCAGCAGTACGTCTCTTATTATACTGTCTTGTGTCTTGGTCTATTTTTGTCTTTGTTGATTCTAGCACTGCACCTAAAATAGCTGTTTCTTAATGAATACTTTTCTTCGTTGACTTTGAACGGTCTTATTTTCTCTTACTCAGATCCATAGCAGCAGACGTGTTTCACGTTGGTCGTCTTGTATCTCTTAATCTAATTTCTTTGGGGGTATTTTTACTATGTTGATCCTAATATTGCCTCTATACACGGGGCTGTGTAAGGACTGTGTTAGAGAGGGGACTCCTGTTCTTTAAACCCCTATCTGTTATCACCACCATCCTTCCCTCTCTCCGTCCCTTTGTCTGTCTCATCTCTCCTCCCTGTCCCAGTGCCATTAAAGCAGCCTAGACCACATCCCTCTCTCCATCTCTCCATCCCTCTCTCCATCTCTCTATCCCTCTCTCCATCTCTCCATCTCCCCATCCCGCTCTCCATCTCTCCATCCCTCTCTCCATCCCTCCATCCCTCTCTCCATCTCTCCATCCCTCTCTCCATCCCTCTCTCCATCTCTCCATCCCTCTCTCCATCTCTCCATCCCTCTCTCCATCCCTCTCTCCATCTCTCCATCCCTCTCTCCATCTCTCCATCCCTCTCTCCATCCCTCTCTCCATCTCTCCATCCCTCTCTCCATCTCTCTATCCCTCTCTCCATCTCTCCATCTCCCCATCCCGCTCTCCATCTCTCCATCCCTCTCTCCATCCCTCTCTCCATCTCTCCATCCCTCTCTCCATCTCTCCATCCCTCTCTCCATCCCTCTCTCCATCCCTCTCTCCATCCCTCTCTCCATCTCTCCATCCCTCTCTCCATCTCTCCATCCCTCTCTCCATCTCTCCATCCCTCTCTCCATCTCTCCATCCCTCTCTCCATCTCTCCATCCCTCTCTCCATCCCTCTCTCCATCTCTCCATCCCTCTCTCCATCTCTCCATCCCTCTCTCCATCCCTCTCTCCATCTCTCCATCCCTCTCTCCATCTCTCCATCCCTCTCTCCATCTCTCCATCCCTCTCTCCATATCTCCATCTCTCCATCCCTCTCTCCATCTCTCCATCCCTCTCTCCATCTCTCCATCTCTCCATCCCTCTCTCCATCTCTCCATCCCTCTCTCCATCCCTCTCTCCATCTCTCCATCCCTCTCTCCATCTCTCCATCCCTCTCTCCATCTCTCCATCCCTCTCTCCATCCCTCTCTCCATCTCTCCATCCCTCTCTCCATCTCTCCATCCCTCTCTCCATCTCTCCATCTCTCCATCCCTCTCTCCATCCCTCTCTCCATCTCTCCATCCCTCTCTCCATCTCTCCATCCCTCTCTCCATCTCTCCATCTCTCCATCCCTCTCTCCATCCCTCTCTCCATCTCTCCATCCCTCTCTCCATCTCTCCATCCCTCTCTCCATCTCTCCATCTCTCCATCCCTCTCTCCATCCCTCTCTCCATCTCTCCATCTCTCCATCCCTCTCTCCATCTCTCCATCTCTCCATCCCTCTCTCCATCCCTCTCTCCATCCCTCTCTCCATATCTCCATCCCTCCATCATCTTCCATAGCTTCAGGACACATCTTACAACCCTTTGGCTCTTCTCTGATCTGGTTTATTTCAGTTCTAATGACAAATGGGATTAGCCTACCGTGAACTAAGTTTCAGAGTAGACCATTTATAACGATAATAGCAACAATGGTAAGAAAATCACAATATTAGTAATAATGTAGCCTAACCTGCTCTCATAACTATGGTAGATACTGTATGATACTGTGCGATAATGCAATGATAGCAATTGTAACCCGGCTGTGCTGAAAAGACCTATCACTTCTTCCTTGCTAAATACAACTCTACTTTATGAGGCCCTTACACAGTTGTGTACACAACCTTATATATAACCTTTAAACCACACCAGGAAGCCAAGTCCAACATAACCCAGATCACACAATATGCTGCCACCAGTGTGCATAGCCTGGATGTCTGTAACCACTCAATCCTGTCCCTCTCTACCCCTACAGTAACCCCTCAGTCTATCTCTCTCTCAATTATTTTCAATTTAAGGGGCTTTATTGGCATGGGAAACATATGCTTACATTGCCAAAGCAAGTGAAATAGATAATAAACAAACGTTGGGGTTTGTCCCGTGTCGGCCGTCATTGTAAATAAGAATTTGTTCTTAACTGACTTTCCTAGTTAAATAAAGGTTCAATTCAACAACAAAAAATAAAATAAATAAACAATAAAAAATGAACGGTAAACACTACACTCACAAAAGCTCCAAAAATAATAAAGACATTTCATATGTCATATTATGTCTATATACAGTGTTGTAATGATGTACAAATAGTTCAAGTACCTAAGGAAAAATAAACATAAATATGGGATGTATTTACAATGGTGTTTGTTCTTCACTGTATGCCCTTTACTCGAGGCAACAGGTCACACGTCTTGCTGCTGTGATTGCATGCTGTGGTATTTCAGCCAATAGATATGGGATTTGTTTTCACATTCTTTGTGGATTTGTGTAATCTGAGGGAAATCTGTGTCTCTAAAGTGGACATAGATTTGTCAGGAGATTAGGAAGCGCAGCTCAGTTTCCATCTCATTTTGTGGTCGGTATGCTCATAGCCTGTCTTTTCTTGAGAGGCAGGTCTGCCTTCGGCGGTCTTTCTTAATAGCAAGGCTATGCTCATTGAGTCTGTATATAGTCAAAGATTTCCTTAATTTTGGGTCAGTCACAGTGGTCACTATTCACATAGTGTGTTCCTACCAAAACACTCAACTTTAGTCCAGTAGCGCTGTGGAACATCCAGGTGCTCTTCTGCAATCCTCAGACATGCAGCAATGGTTTTTTTGGACAGCAGTGGCTTCTCCGTGGTGTCCTCCTCATGAACACTATTCTTGTTTAGTGTTTTACGTATCATAGACTCATCAACAGAAATGTTACCATGTTCCAGAGATTTCTGTAAATCTTTAGCTGACACTCTAGGATTCTTCTTAACCTCATTGAGCATTCTGCGTCGTGCTCTTGCAGTCATCTTTGCAGGACGGCCACTCCTAGGGAGAGTAGCAACAGTGCTGAACTTTCTCCATTTGTGGACTATTTCTCTTACTGTGGACTGATGAAC
The DNA here is from genome assembly GCF_018296145.1 of Oncorhynchus tshawytscha. Classification (NCBI taxonomy): domain Eukaryota; kingdom Metazoa; phylum Chordata; class Actinopteri; order Salmoniformes; family Salmonidae; genus Oncorhynchus; species Oncorhynchus tshawytscha. The sequence continues at coordinate 1,874,035 of NW_024609832.1, forward strand.
ATCAAGGCTTTTAGAGATATTTTTGTAACCCTTTCCAGCTTTATGCAAGTCAACAATTCTTAATCTTAGGTCTTCTGAGATCTCTTTTGTTGGAGGCATGGTTCACATCAGACAATGCTTCATTTGAATAGCAAACTCAAATTTTGTGAGCCACTGTCTGCCACTGCCTGTTCACCCCGCTATCATCCAGAAGGTGAGGTCAGTACAGGTGCATCAAAGCTGGGACCGAGAGACTGAAAAACAGCTTCTATCTCAAGGCCATCAGACTGTTAATTAACAGCCGTCACTGACTCAGAGAGGCTGCTACCTACATCAGACTTGAAATCATTGGTCACTTTAATAAATGGATCACTGTATTAATAATGCCACTTGAATTATGTTTACATATCTTGCATTACTCATATCATGTGTATACTGTATTTTATACCATCTATTGCATCTTGCCTATGCCGCTCGGTCATTGCTCATCCATATATTTATATGTATACTGTATATTCTTATTCCATTCCTTTACTTAGATTTGACTGTATTAGGTAGTTGTTGTGGAATTGTTAGATTACTTGTTAGATATTTCTGCACTGTCGGAACTAGAAGCACAAGCATTTTGCTACACTCGCAATAACATCTGCTAACCATGTGTATGTGACCAATACAATACAATTTGATTTGATTTGTTTCACAGCTGGTAGTTTGGTGGATGGGACTTCCAGCTCTCTATAACCTGGAGGGCAACTAGTGGGTCCGTCTGCTCTATACCATTTATGACAATGTCTGTATTTCCAATTTCTTTATTGAAGTCTTGATGAAGGCAGATGACCTCAGACCTTGTATATTCCTGGATGAGATAGAAAATGCTTTGTGTTCCATAGTGTCTAGTGTTGTTTTTGTGTGGTTCAGGCACGGACCATCACAGTAGGTGTGAGCAGAGCATGTTGAGCATCTGATACATAACTCTTAGGTCACAGA